>NC_088424.1:38633082-38927770 GCF_034236695.1 Oncorhynchus nerka
GCTAAACACACATGTAGATAACGCCACATAATATTCATAGGCTTTTCTCAATCAAACAGGTGTACCATCTGAAATACGACAAATCTCATGAAATACTACGTTCACAAAATGACAGAACCCGCGGGGAAAAGGGTGCACACTTCTCAATTCATCAAATAGCTTCATTCTTGTGTGTTTTATTTCTCACATGTTTTTATTTGGTATTTTTCATATTTAACTCTGCATCGTTTGGAAATAGCTTGTATGTAAGCATTTCACTGTCAGGTCTACAACCGTTGTATTCGGCGCATGTGACAAATACAATATTATTTGATGACTTTTTGTTTGTTTGTTGTAAGTACATGTGTCCACTGACGGCGCTCCTTGTAGTAGAGTGTGTATATGCACTCCTTGTAGTAGAGTGTGTATATGCACTCCTTGTAGTAGAGTGTGTATATGCACTCCTTGTAGTAGAGTGTGTATATGCACTCCTTGTAGTAGAGTGTGTATATGCACTCCTTGTAGTAGAGTGTGTATATGCACTCCTTGTAGTAGAGTGTGTATATGCACTCCTTGTAGTAGAGTGTGTATATGCACTCCTTGTAGTAGAGTGTGTATATGCACTCCTTGTAGTAGAGTGTGTATATGCACTCCTTGTAGTAGAGTGTGTATATGCACTCCTTGTAGTAGAGTGTGTATATGCACTCCTTGTAGTAGAGTGTGTATATGCACTCCTTGTAGTAGAGTGTGTATATGCACTCCTTGTAAGTGTGTATATGCACTCCTTGTAGTAGAGTGTGTATATGCACTCCTTGTAGTAGAGTGTGTATATGCACTCCTTGTAGTAGAGTGTGTATATGCACTCCTTGTAGTAGAGTGTGTATAGTGTGTATATGCACTCCTGTGTATATGCACTCCTTGTAGAGTGTGTATATGCACTCCTTGTAGTAGAGTGTGTATATGCACTCCTTGTAGTAGAGTGTGTATATGTAGTAGTGTGTATATGCACTCCTTGTAGTATATGCACTCCTTGTATATGCACTCCTTGTAGTAGAGTGTGTATATGCACTCCTGTGTATGCACTCCTTGTAGTAGAGTGTGTATATGCACTCCTTAGTAGTGTGTGCACTCCTTGAGTGTGTATATGCACTCCTTGTAGTAGAGTGTGTATATGCACTCCTTGTAGTAGAGTGTGTATATGCACTCCTTGTATAGCACTCCTTGTAGTAGAGTGTGTATATGCACTCCTTGTAGTAGAGTGTGTATATGCACTCCTTGTAGTAGAGTGTGTATATGCACTCCTTGTAGTAGAGTGTGTATATGCACTCCTTGTAGTAGAGTGTGTATATGCATAGTGTGCACTCCTTGTAGTGTGTATATAGAGTGTGTATATGCACTCCTTGTAGTAGAGTGTGTATATGCACTCCTTGTAGTAGAGTGTGTATATGCACTCCTTGTAGTAGAGTGTGTATATGCACTCCTTGTAGTAGAGTGTGTATATGCACTCCTTGTAGTAGAGTGTGTATATGCACTCCTTGTAGTAGAGTGTGTATATGCACTCCTTGTAGTAGAGTGTGTATATGCACTCCTTGTAGTAGAGTGTGTATATGCACTCCTAGTAGAGTGTGTATATGCACTCCTTGTAGTAGAGTGTGTATATGCACTCCTTGTAGTAGAGTGTGTATATGCACTCCCTTGCACTCCTTGTAGTAAGTGTGTATATGCACTCCTTGTAGAGTGTGTATATGCACTCCTTGTAGTAGATGTGTATATGCAGAGTGTGTATATGCACTCCTTGTAGTAGAGTGTGTATATGCACTCCTTGTAGTAGAGTGTGTATATGCACTCCTTGTAGTAGAGTGTGTATATGCACTCCTTGTAGTAGAGTGTGTATATGCACTCCTTGTAGTAGAGTGTGTATATGCACTCCTTGTAGTAGAGTGTGTATATGCACAAGCGGAACTCTGAGAAGCAGCAGAAAATACTGTAAATGAATGCACAAACTGTAAGAAATCATTTCACTGGAGCTACAAAGATATAACTGGAGAACTTGCTATCAATGAGTGGAGTAGCAATAGTAGGCATACACATGTTTAAAAACAATAACTATGTTGGCATAATTAACTGAAGAGCGAAAAGAGAGTGGGGCTTGAATTTGAGCCGAGTACAATGTCAAAATATGTACATTTTATGAAATTGAACATGCAGACCTTGTCCAAAATAAATGTAATTAAACTTTCACTGATTTATCTGACTGATTAGAGTTACTATAAAATACTGTGCAATACATAAACTACAGATAGTGAAGATTACTATCTTTATTATTATCATCATCATTATTATTATTATTATTATGGGCAGATAGCCTACTATAATAGGACACATTTCCAACATCATAATTTGTCTCTCTGTGTCTCTCTCTGTGTCTCATCACAGAGAACCCTCTGTGCCAATGAAAAGCAATAATTCCTGACATGACAATATATCACTACTAAGGGCTGTTCTTAGGCACGACGCAACGCAGAATGCCTGGACACAGCCCGTAGCCGTGGTATATTGACCATATTTCACAAATCCCTGAGGTGCGTTATTGCTATTATAAACTGGTTACCAATGTAATTAGAGCAGTTAAAATAAATGTTTTGTCAAACCGTGGTATAAATGAATGCACAAATTCAGCCAATCAGCATTCAGGGCTCAAACTATCCAGTTTATGAGAACAAACAGACAAAGATGACACATTCAGACAGAGTTGTGTATGGGACTTGGTTCATCAAACCTCTGTTGAGATGTCCTCTTCAACATTAAACCAAGTAAAAAACAATCTTCTCCCAAACTGATTAAACAAAATCAATGTCTTGCCAGGACCCAGTCTTAAGCAAATGCTCGTGACCCAAAAGGAACCCATTAATTGTGGGTCTCAGCTACAGACGTGATATACGCTACAGCCGGTTATCTCCCCTCCGTCTCCATGGAAAGATGTGGTAATAGAGGATTACATACCGCATCAGAGAATTATGATCATGGTAAATGCAAAGGGAGGAGGAGGGAGAGAGAAAGAGGCGTAGAGAGAGAAAGGGGTCAGAGCAGACCAAGAGAGAAACAGATAGAGGGCAAGGGCCAGAGAGAGAGAGAGCGAGAGAGAGAGAGAGAGAGAGAGAGAGAGAGAGAGAGAGAGAGAGAGAGAGAGTTCAGTCAGATCGAGGAAAAGACAAACACACACACACTCTCTTGCTGCACGCGCTAACCACACATACACTCCTATATCTAAGGGCAGAGCACCCAGACGCTGTGGCACCATGTTGCACCCCATCATGATAGGCATCGTGACCTTCAACACCTCCTTGACCATCATCTACTGGACCTTTCTCCTGGGAGGGACCTTCTTTGACATGATGTCTCAAGATGAAGACAAGCCCAAGAAGCTTAGTGAGGTCACCCCCGCTTGAGCCTGCGCCACCATGGAACCCACTACCTACCTGTGAATTTACTATGACAACCACCGACAGCTTACTAGGCCTATAGGCAGCTTGTGTCGCTTTACACATTTTATGTTGTGTTTTTTGTTTTTCCAGAATTCCATTGGGAATCCTGTTTTTTTTCTCTCTTTCTGCCGTTTTCCACTTGTTCCACATCCGTAGAGAATCGGGTCATCTGGATCAATCTGGAATCATTCTAAAACAGGTACAGTAGACTATATCTCCAGTATGTTCATCTCTCATTTCAAGTAGCCTGAAGATTGTTCCTTTATTTTCTATTATCTAACATTTCTCTCATGGGTTTACATCATTAACACATTGGTCAGATTACTTCATTATAAGGTCACACAGGGGTTGAATTGTTGTTCTCATCGGCTTAAACTGCAGATTATCACGTATCATTTAAGTCTATAGCTCTAATGCCTGTCCCAGACAGGTGTTGCATATCATTTTCACAAGCTAATAGCACTCCGCTTGCGTTTCTGTGTGGCTTATGTTTATTGGCTTAGTTACAGTATCAAATCCTGTCAAGGATTCCAGGAGGGGGTAAAGTACATTAGAAAGTAAAGTACATTCAGTACCTGAAGAGGACTGGGAGTCTCAGAAAAAATCCAGCACACTTCAGCCTAACATAATTTCTCCATCCTATTTTCATCCGTCTTAACTTCACCTCAACCTCTACTCAACTCACATTTTATTGGTCACATACACGTGGTTAGCATCCCCCATCCCTCTCTTTCTCCTGATAGTTACCCCTTTCTTCTTTGTTCCAAACACCCAAACCTCAACCCTTTCCACCCTCATCCCTCTCCCCTGGCAACTGCCCCCACCCCACAACTACCCTCCACCATCATGGGGCTCCATCCCCTCATGATTTTCATTGTCTCCTTCAACCTCTTAATCAGCATCATAGAGTGGACTTGGCTCTTGTCTAGGATCCTCAGGGTTGAAGATGAAGATGTCTCTCCTGAATGACAAAGAAACATAGCCCTACCTTCTTAAGCTCTCGTCCCAACTCCACTGAGTAGAAAAACCATTTTCCTAATAGTGTACTCTCCGTGTCTGTCTTCATGGTTGCTTCCAGGATTCCATGCTTGCTTTGATTTACAGAGCAATTCTGCATGCTACAAGGTAAGAATGGCGTGAATTTGTTAGGAGAGCTGATGTTAAGTTCAGGGAAAGACAACTAATCTGACTCGTTGCTACTTCTCCTTTTCTCTCTGTATTCTGGATTCTGTATTTTGAATATAATGTGTTGTAATAGTACAACATGAAACCGTTGTTAGGGGGTGGTTTGTGTGGATTGGCCCAATTAGTCACCAAATCCTGTCAAGGATTACAGCAGGGCAGCCATGGGCGGTGAAAACTGAGTAGACTGACTAACGGCTAGTCACTGAGTAGGCGTTTGTGTCTCAGGAGGAGAAAAGACCATTTCCTCCTCCTATTTTCCTCCGTTTTTCACCCCTCTTTTCCAAGACTACCATCACGTCATCCGTTTTTCTTTCACCTCTTCACTTCTCTCTCCGCCACCCACCATCACCCACCGCCACCATGGCGCCACCATGGCGCCACCATTCACCCCTTCATTGCTTGTGAGGTGGTCTGTGACCTCATCACCACCATCATAGAGTGGATATGGATGCTGTCTGTACTTCTCAAGGTTGACAAAAAACAAAAATGATGTTTCTCCAGTCTGAAAAAACAAACAGCACACTTCAACAACAAGAAAAGCTCTGGAATTCTGAAACCATAGCATTCTTGTTGGCACTACAGTAAATTTCCTGGTGGAGGAAAGTGTTACCAGCAGGGCAGCCGTAGGGGGTGAAACAGAGTGGACCGACTAGAGAAAACATCTGGATCATTTCATCATTTCTCCATCCCCTCTCTTTCAAGAATTCCACCTTTTGCTGGCATTGATCTCATCATTTCATCTCTTTGCTCCACCTCTTCATTTCTCTCTCCTGAGAGTTCCTTCCATCCCACTACGGCCACCCTTCCTCTGCCACCATGGTGATGATCGGTCCCTTCATGGCCATTCAGGTCACCCTCAACATCCTTATCACCATCATATGGTGGGCCTGGATACTATCTAGAGTCATGAGACAAAAGGAAGATGAGGTCCCTCAGTTCTGACAATGGAAACAACTCTAATCTTAACCCTGCCTGCTAGACCGACATACCGATAGGAACCACTTCAGAAACTCTGACCTGAAACGTAGCATTCATGTTGACACTGAGTAGAGAAACATGCAAATAGAGAAGTCAGCATGGTTTGTTGTGATGTGGCCCTAACAGTGTTTCCATCCAGGATTACAGAGAACTTTCTAGACTTTCTCTCAGCGACAACATAGCTGAGGGGAAGCTACACATCAAGTTTGTAAGGTAAGAACGGCACATCCCTGATTCAAAAGGGAAATTAAATTATAGTCACTCAGGATCTTGTTTTCCATTTATTAAACGTTTCCAGGAAATCACCTAACCCTTAATGATAACTTCCTTGTAACTTTCCAGGAAATCACCTAACCCTTAATGATAACTTCCTTGTAACTTTCCAGGAAATAACCTAACCCTTAATGATAACTTCCTTGTGACTTTCCAGGAAATCACCTAACCCTTAATGATAACTTCCTTGTAACTATCCAGGAAATCACCTAACCCTTAATGATAACTTCCTTGTAACTTTCCAGGAAATCACCTAACCCTTCATGATAACTTCCTTGTGACTTTCCAGGAAATAACCTAACCCTTAATGATAACTTCCTTGTAACTTTCCAGGAAATCACCTAACCTTTAATGATAACTTCCTTGTAACTTTCCAGGAAATCACCTAACCCTTCATGATAACTTCCTTGTAACTTTCCAGGAAATCACCTAACCCTTAATGATAACTTCCTTGTAACTTTCCAGGAAATCACCTAACCCTTAATGATAACTTCCTTGTAACTTTCCAGGAAATCACCTAACCCTTAATGATAACTTCCTTGTATTCAATGGCCCTTTATTATTGTCAGAATACATCTGTGTCTTCAAATCCTTCACTGCTCTCTTCTGGAAAGTTGACTTTGCTCACCATATAACCAGTTCCTGATGGTCTTATTTCTCAGTCTTTCCCTTGCTCTACCTCACATTTGATAAGAAATACAAAAAAATGCAGTATAAAATGTAGAGGTTCAGGTTTGACACTCAATATAACCTAGTCCGTGGTGGAAATAAGTTAAGGTATGGTGTGGTGTGTAGGATCAGGATCAGTAGGGACCATAAGCCTCTTTGGTACATTACTGTACATCTCCTCTGTCATATCACTAATCCTCCCAGATGGAGGGCTGATATCTCTGGACATGATGACAGATTCCTTTTCAATCCTATTAGCACTCTGCCTGCCCTACATTTACTCAACTGTTTTACAAGGTGATGACAGATTCCTTTTCAATCCTATTAGCACTCTGCCTGTCCTACATTTACTCAACTGTTTTACAAGGTTATGACAGATTCCTTTTCAATTAAACTCTGCCTGCCCTACATTTACTCAACTGTTTTACAAGGTTAAAGATTCCTTTTCAATCCTATTAGCACTCTGCCTGCCCTACATTTACTCAACTGCTTTACAAGGTTATGACAGATTCCTTTTCAATCCTATTAGCACTCTGCCTGCCCTACATTTACTCAACTGTTTTACAAGGTTATGACAGATTCCTTTTCAATCCTATTAGCACTCTGCCTGTCCTACATTTACTCAACTGCTTTACAAGGTTATGACAGATTCCTTTTCAATCCTATTAGCACTCTTGCCCTACATTTACTCAACTGTTTTGTTATGACAGATTCCTTTTAATCATTTCTACATTTTCAACTGTTTTAATGACAGATTCCTTTTCAATCCTATTAGCACTCTGAGCCCTACATTTACTCAACTGTTTTACAAGGTTATGACAGCCTATTAGCACTCTGCCTGCCCTACATTTACTCAAACAAGGTTATGACAGATTCCTTTTCAATCCTATTAGGGCCCTACATTTACTCAACTGTTTTACAAGGTTATGACAGCTATTAGCACTCTGCCTGCCCTACATTTACTCAACTGTTTTACAAGGTTATGACAGATTCCTTTTCAATCCTATTAGCACTCTGCCTGCCCTACATTTACTCAACTGTTTTACAAGGTTATGACAGATTCCTTTTCAATCCTATTAGCACTCTGCCTGCCCTACATTTACTCAACTGTTTTACAAGGTTATGACAGATTCCTTTTCAATCCTATTAGCACTCTGCCTGCCCTACATTTACTCAACTGTTTTACAAGGTTATGACAGATTCCTTTTCAATCTATTAGGGACAACTGTTTTACAAGGTTATGACAGATTCCTTTTCAATTATAACTCTGCCTGCCCTACATTTACTCAACTGTTTTACAAGGTTATGACAGATTCCTTTTCAATCCTATTAGCACTCTGCCTGCCCTACATTTACTCAACTGCTTTACAAGGTTATGACAGATTATTAAACCAAGGATCCTCCTCAAAAAGACCAAGCCAACTTTAGCCTGACTTCCGGATCAGTTTGTGCTGTCTTGTCAACTGTGCATGATAATCATTTCCATTATAATGACAGTAGGAGTTGTCAAGACAGCCCAGAACAGATCTGGGACACAGGCTAGGCATTACAATGACTGTATGAGTTTTAAAGACAGCACAGAACAGATCTGGGACCCAGGCTAGGCATTATAATGACTGTATGAGTTTTAAAGTCAGCACAGAACAGATCTGGGACCCAGACTAGGCATTATAACGACTGTATGAGTTTTAAAGACAGCACAGAACAGATCTGGGACCCAGACCAGGCATTATAATGACTGCATGAGTTTTAAAGACAGCACAGAACAGATCTGGGACCCAGGCTAGGCATTATAATGACTGAATGAGTTTTAAAGTCAGCACAGAACAGATCTGGGACCCAGGCTAGGCATTATAATGACTGAATGAGTTTTAAAGACAGCACAGAACAGATCTGGGACCCAGGCTAGGCATTATAATGACTGTATAAGTTGTAAAGACAGCACAGAACAGATCTGGGACCCAGACTAGGCTTACTTAGCCACAGAAGGAATTTTGGTTGATATATACTGTCTGTTTCTTTTGAAATACAGCACATTCTTTTGAAATGAACTACTATGTTCTCGTTCTTTCATTTTCCAACCCATTAGGCCTCTATCCAGAGCCTCACCCCATCAATTGAAATACAATGATATTTTCTTCCATGAAAAGTAGAGTAACCACATTTAACCACAATTTCTTTATTTCTCTCACTCGTCGGATACACTTCTTTAATCCTGAAAACATCCAGAGTACAATGGTACACAGAGAGTCTGCGCATCATCCATTGACTGTGTACCCCACCGCATCTCACTATACCAATAGCGTACTTCACCAATCAAACCATGGGCTATCAGCTGCCCCCGACCCATACACAAAACATCCCAGGACTGGTAGCAGTGGCCTGGAACCTCACACAGCTGAACTTTGAATCCCGCCAGCTCCTCCAGGCTTCCATGATTGGACAGGAGGAGGACGAGAAAAAGTATTTCATAAACTACGTCCCGCCTTCTCGCGACGCCATCGAGCTGCCTCGCCATGTTGTTTACATACTTATAGGGGTGGTGTTGGTGGTAGTCGCTACCTACGCCATAGTGGGTCACCTGATCAAGGACCTGATGCATGACCTAGCAGGTAACCTGGGACTCCTTCTATCTGCTACCATCTGAAGGTTTTACCACTTGGTGTCACCGTGTGTCATCGTCCTAATTCCCTATCATGTGACGTGAGTCATTGTTTGATCATCTGACTGTCTTTCCCTTCTTGGATGGCCACTGGTTCAGTGAGTCAACATGTTGTTGACTGTTGATGTCATCTATGCCATGAAAATTTTTGTGTGTTCTGACCTTCCCTCCATTTTGCACCTGTTGTGGGTACAAAGCTGCAGTGTATTCCCTGAGGTCATCTCTATGGCTGTCAGTGTGTCATCAAGCTCAAGAGTGTGAATATGAAAACGTACTGGTCTGTTGGTGGCATTTCATAAACCACCTAAAATATTATATAGCCTAAGTGCACAAAATGCTATATTTAAGCAATAAGGCACGTATGGTATATTGGCCAAACCCCAGTGGTGAGTTATTGCTATTATAAACTGTTTACCAACGTAATTAGAACTGTAGTATATGGTCTCATATACTGCGGCTTTCAGACATTCAGCATTCAGAGCTTGACCCACCAAGTTTATGATGTAAAATAACCTATTCTTATCCCCTCTCTGCACCTCTCTCTCTCTCATACACAGATTGGGTTCTTGGCCCAAAACCCTCTGATGTGGATGCTGAGGGCGGTATGGAGGAAGAAGAGGAGGAGCGAGGGATCCTATATGATGGAAGGATTAAGAAAGAGTGGATGGAGGAGAACGAGGTTGGGTTGCTGCCAGGGTTCTACCACGTGGCAGGGAACTACCACCCGCCGGCCCTGCCACTTCGCAGCATTATCACAGCTTTGCCAAGCGAGAGGATTATGTCCAATCAGAATGTGACCTTTCAGCGCCCTTTGACCCCTCATGTCACCTCCTTCGGAGTTCTGTAACCTCATTTGTTATGCCAATACGAAATCACCCCCTCATCTCTAGCCCTATGGAAAGTGTTTATATCTGAGAGGATTTTAAGATACAAGCCATATGGCTGAAATTTAATCTGGCCTATGAGAGGGCAAGTTGGTGAAATCATCTGCTTGTAACTAACCAATACATTAAGATCTAGGCAGAAGAGTTCAATCTGGAATAGGGCAGTGTTTTTTGGCCTATATGCCAGATTCAGTAACGAAGTCCATCCTTCATTTTTACCCCATAACAACTCCTCTGTTTGTTGCAAATGACATAGAGATAGATGCTTGAGCTACTTAACCACCGAGGTACAACACATGTAGCTTCTATGAAATATAACTGTGATACATGTATGAATACATGCCTATGTTCTTGTATTGATGCTGAGAGAAAAGTGGGCCATATTTATACTCATTGACATGAGAAATAGATAAAAAAAAAATAGAGCTCTTGGATGTGATGTATAGCAGCTATATTACTTCATGTGTAGACACACACACACACGCACACACACGCGCACACATGCGCACACACGCGCACACACGCACACACACACGCACACGCACACACGCGCACACACGCACACACACACACACACACACACACACACACACACACACACACACACTTATACACACACACACAGGTTCCAGGTTTATGTGTTAGCAACAGTGATTTCCCATTACGTAATAACTTGTGTTACTGTAATGTGTTTTTGAAATAAACATACTTTTACATTCCTGTTATGAAGTTGGTTGAGGATTTCTTCAGTAAAGAACTGACCGTTCGGATTGTGTTGTGCCATCTACTTATCCTTATCCCTCTTATCCATTACTAATGCCTGACAGGTGTAAAGGTTGGGTCAGGGACAGTCCCAATTAAAATGTAGAGGATTATATTAGTCACTTAGCATGAGACAGGAGAGGGGTTAAATTAGGAGTATGAGTTTTGTTACAAGTTTGTTACAAGTTGAGATAGATTTATAGATCTTTATGCTGATAGATGTGTAACTTCTGCATTTGCTAAATGCTAAATATTGAGTTAGAATCCAGAATTTGACATCACACTAGTGTGGTGTACTTGTAAGTAGCTGAGTGACTAGGTGGCTATGAGTCGATGACTAGGTGGCTATGAGTCGATGACTCTGTGGCTATGAGTTGATGACTAGGTGGCTATGAGTCGATGACTCGGTGGCTATGAGTTGATGAATAGGTGGCTATGAGTCGATTACTCAGTGCCTATGAGTCGTTGACTTGGTGGCTATGAGTCGATGACTCGGTGGCTATGAGTCGATGACTCGGTGGCTATGAGTCGATGACTCGGTGGCTATGAGTCGTTGACTTGGTGGCTATGAGTCGATGACTCGGTGGCTATGAGTCAATGACTCTGTGGCTATGAGTCGATGACTCGGTGGCTATGAGTCAATGACTCGGTGGCTATGAGTCGATGATTCGGTGGCTATGAGTCGATGACTCGGTGGCTATGAGTCGATGACTCGGTGGCTATGAGTCGATGACTCGGTGGCTATGAGTCGATGACTAGGTGGCTATGAGTCGATGACTAGGTGGCTATGAGTCGATGACTAGGTGGCTATGAGTCGATGACTAGGTGGCTATGAGTCGATGACTAGGTGGCTATGAGTCGATGACTCTGTGGCTATGAGTTGATGACTAGGTGGCTATGAGTCGATGACTCGGTGGCTATGAGTTGATGAATAGGTGGCTATGAGTCGATTACTCAGTGCCTATGAGTCGTTGACTTGGTGGCTATGAGTCGATGACTCGGTGGCTATGAGTCGATGACTCGGTGGCTATGAGTCGATGACTCGGTGGCTATGAGTCGATGACTCGGTGGCTATGAGTCGTTGACTTGGTGGCTATGAGTCGATGACTCGGTGGCTATGAGTCGATGACTCTGTGGCTATGAGTCGATGACTCGGTGGCTATGAGTCAATGACTCGGTGGCTATGAGTCGATGATTCGGTGGCTATGAGTCGATGACTCGGTGGCTATGAGTCGATGACTCGGTGGCTATGAGTCGATGACTCGGTGGCTATGAGTCGATGACTAGGTGGCTATGAGTCGATGACTCGGTGGCTATGAGTCGATGACTCGGTGGCTATGAGTCGATGACTAGGTGGCTATGAGTCGATGACTAGGTGGCTATGAGTCGATGACTAGGTGGCTATGAGTCGATGACTCGGTGGCTATGAGTCGATGACTCGGTGGCTATGAGTCGATGACTAGGTGGCTATGAGTCGATGACTAGGTGGCCCAAACCTTCAAGTCACTCTTTCCCCAGGTGATAAACCCAGTTAAGAGCCGCCATCTGATATCACTAAGCTGGTCTCACCTGCGTCCTTCCACCGGTCCGTCCACAAGCAGGACAGACAAATAACAGTTGGAAGTTTATCCAAGACAACGCAAGTTTCAGCATGCGACATATGGATAAAGACATGGTCTGCTGTAGATACTGAGGGTTTTTAACCTAAAAACTGAAGATCCACCTCACTGTCACTGATCTGCTACCCGAAGAGTCTGAGTAGTAAGGACAGACACACACAGTCAGTTCTGCTGATATGTACTATACTGTAACATCCAAAGACTCTACAGGGTCTTGCTTTTCCATCATGTATATCAACAAGCGTTTTACAAATATGTCTCTTTCTGTGAGACAGATATTTAGTTGCTGACACAGTCAACCCCAATGTCATGCCCTGTCTTTCCCCAAATGTATACGTTAGATTCTTCAATAATTAAAGGTTACATATCATTCATTTATAAGTGCAAAAATGGATGTAGCTACTTCTGAT
Source organism: Oncorhynchus nerka (assembly GCF_034236695.1). Classification (NCBI taxonomy): domain Eukaryota; kingdom Metazoa; phylum Chordata; class Actinopteri; order Salmoniformes; family Salmonidae; genus Oncorhynchus; species Oncorhynchus nerka. The sequence goes on from NC_088424.1 coordinate 38,645,989, forward strand.
TGCCCCTTTAACGTCTGCTAATGTTGTTTGTCTATTGATGTTGTGCATGAGGCAAAGGCTTGCAATCACAAGCCTTTCATGTGAATCCTTTCATTGTAAATTGTAAAAACACCTTAATAACCCTGTAATGGACTATGTATTTTTGTAATCCTGTTTCTATGATCTGTTTCCACTACCATGTAGCCGGGTCGCTTTGCATAAAGGAGTCTGCTAAATGGCATATATTATTAAAGTCTCCTTTGACAACTAGCTGCCGAGTGTAGTAACCATTCCTTTCCAAAAGATGGCAGCCAAAGCTAGTTGAAGTCACTACTCTAGCAACAGGGAGGTGGGGTTAGTGTGCATTTACATTTACATTTAAGTCATTTAGCAGACGCTCTTATCCAGAGCGACTCACAAATTGGATTGAAAGTAGTTTAATCTTCAAAGCAAGTTTATCTGGTTATGCTCGAACCTGTTGTTATATTGGACAAGCTAACTGATACTTAAGGCAGAGGCATTAGGCCTCTATGTCTTGAAAAATGTGTTGTTACAGCAGGCTAGACTTACTAAATGAACTGTTTTTTATTCAAACTCAAACCCTATGTACATGCCTTCTGGGTATGCTGCCTTATGGAAGAGAGACACGTAGGGATGACACGCTGCACACCTCGTCCAATTCTCCCTTGCGCCCATAGGGTGAACTGGCGATAAGCTGCCAGCCTGTGTGCTCTGCAAACAAACTCATAAGAAAAGTTAGTCTGATACCAAAACTAAATCACAAGGTATTTATAATGAGCACGCCCCATTATTGGTTAAAATGAGATTTCATAAATCATGATGCTGTCTGCGATTCCAACTCCGGTTGCCTAATGAAAAGGGGAATGCGTTACCATCACGCTGAACAGCGCTTGTGATAAACATCGTTATAGATTACTTCTTATATATATTGATCACCTACCCACTACTGAGGGTAGCTTTAAACAATTTATAATCAAGCAAAATGCAAGCAATTATTTGACTGGCATATCGGCTGTTGACTGGTCGAGTAACTCTTCTGCAAGGAAGTCCTTCATAAGGATTACTGACACATCCAATATATCGCCAAAGGAAATGGAGGAATCTGGGAGAAAGAGAGTGCGCTTGTTTGAAATGGAAAAGTGTTACAGTAGCTATTGATAAAGAAGAATATCAAGAGGAAGCAGCTGCTTTACAAGTGAGATGCACTGTTGAGCGCAACATCCAGAGGAGTTCGTGCTGATTGTGACAGCCGGTTAAATGGCGTCCCTTGATGAGGCAAGAACCAGATGTATGTCAGGAGACATGCAGTATTATCATAAGGAGAGTTAAACTTGGAATACCGAGGAGAATGGAGGGGAAAAGGGAGGCAGAGGAGGTCTAAGAGAGAGAGGGAGGAAGCTCGAGTGAGCTCGAGTCGGTTCAAAATGAGCTCGAGTCGGTTCAAAATGGATGGAAAAAAGGAGATGGTTTGTTAAAGAAGAATGTTAGAAAGTGTAAGCAGAGTGAGTTGAAGACAAGAGGAGAAATGGAAGTGAATGAGGGAGAAGTATCGGAGGTGGTAGGTGTGGTGAAGTTCTCGGAGCCTGATGCTTGCACAGAGGGTCAGGATAATGATGAGTCTGCGACTGTAGGAGTGAAGTTTTTGGAAAAAGTGGACCCTTGCCTTTAGCTGATCCATTTGAGGTTTCAGGGTGAGTTCCAGGTTGCATCTGCATGTATAAAGTGGTTCAAATTCTGACTATCAACATGAGAAAAAGGCGAGAAGCTCACCTTCCAGACAATCACCGGTACGGCTGATTAGCTGTCCGAAGTCAAATATCTAGAAAAGCAAACTCTTCAAACCATCCTGCTACTCATCTCAAATCACCGTATTCTCCTACTCTCATCCTGCTCTCATCCTACTCTCATCCTACTCTCATCCTACTCTCATCCTACTCTCATCACCAATGGGAACCGTCGACACGGTTCCTAGGAACATCTTCCACAGTGAACAACAGTAAGAAGACGGGAAATGGGGACCCCTTTAGGACAACCAGAGCCTTACAAGCATGCCGCTGAAAGGCCAACCCAACACTCTTCCTAAGGAGGGCTGGTTTCCGACAGAGATAAACGGTGAATGACTCTTTAAACAACTGCTCTCGTGCTGCCCCAAATTTCTAACGACTTAATTGTTACATGATTAATTTAACAGTCATCAGATTAATGAAAGTAAAGTGACGACGGTGATGTTAGGATATTTCAGTTATCCTTTACGAGTTGTTGTGCAGACTACATTACGTTGCTACGAGTGTCAAGCTTTAGGGCATGAGACAGAAGTGTGTAGGAGGGAGGTTCCTAGGTGTGAGAAGTGTGCAGAAGGGTATGAGGCAGCAGTGTGTAGGAGGGAGGTTCCTAGGTGTGAGAAGTGTGCAGAAGGGTATGAGACAGAAGTGTGTAGGAGGGAGGTTCCTAGGTGTGAGAAGTGTGCAGAAGGGCATATCAGACAGCTAGGTGTGAGAAGTGTGCAGAAGGGTATGAGACAGCAGTGTGTAGGAGGGAGGTTCCTAGGTGTGAGGAGGGAGGTTCCTAGGTGTGAGAAGTGTGCAGAAGGGTATGAGACAGCAGTGTGTAGGAGGGAGGTTCTAGGTGTGAGAAGTGTGTCAGACAGAAGTGTGCAGAAGGGTATGAGAGTGTGCAGAAGTGTGTAGGAGGGAGGTTCCTAGGTGTGTGAGAAGTGTGCAGGAGGGAGGTTCCTAGGTGTGAGAAGTGTGCAGAAGGGCATGAGGCAGCAGTGTGTAGGAGGGAGGTTCCTAGGTGTGAGAAGTGTGCAGAAGGGCATGAGACAGCAGTGTGTAGGAGGGAGGGTCCTAGGTGTGAGAAGTGTGCAGAAGGGCATGAGACAGTGTGTAGGAGGGAGGGTCCTAGGTGTGAGAAGTGTGCAGAAGGGCATGAGACAGCAGTGTGAGGAGGAGGGTCCTAGGTGTGAGAAGTGTGCAGAAGGGTATGAGACAGCAGTGTGTAGGAGGGAGGTTCCTAGGTGTGAGAAGTGTGCAGAAGGGTATGAGACAGCAGTGTGTAGGAGGGAGGTTCCTAGGTGTGAGAAGTGTGCAGAAGGGCATGAGACAGCAGTGTGTAGGAGGGAGGGTCCTAGGTGTGAGAAGTGTGCAGAAGGGTATGAGACAGCAGTGTGTAGGAGGAGGTTCTAGGTGTGAGGTGTGCAGAAGGGCATGAGACAGCAGTGTGTAGGAGGGAGGTTCCTAGGTGTGAGAAGTGTGCAGAAGGGCATGAGACAGCAGTGTGTAGGAGGGAGGTTCCTAGGTGTGAGAAGTGTGCAGAAGGGCATGAGGCAGCAGTGTGTAGGAGGGAGGTTCCTAGGTGTGAGAAGTGTGCAGAAGGGCATGAGACAGCAGTGTGTAGGAGGGAGGTTCCTAGGTGTGAGAAGTGTGCAGAAGGGCATGAGGAGCAGTGTGTAGGAGGGAGGTTCCTAGGTGTGAGAAGTGTGCAGAAGGGCATGAGAGCAGTGTGTAGGAGGGAGGTTCCTAGGTGTGAGAAGTGTGCAGAAGGGTATGAGACAGCAGTGTGTAGGAGGGAGGTTCCTAGGTGTGAGAAGTGTGCAGAAGGGTATGAGACAGCACTGTGTAGGAGGGAGGTTCCTAGGTGTGAGAAGTGTGCAGAAGGGCATGAGACAGCAGTGTGTAGGAGGGAGGGTCCTAGGTGTGAGAAGTGTGCAGAAGGGTATGAGACAGCAGTGTGTAGGAGGGAGGTTCCTAGGTGTGAGAAGTGTGCAGAAGGGTATGAGACAGCAGTGTGTAGGAGGGAGGGTCCTAGGTGTGAGAAGTGTGCAGAAGGGCATGAGACAAAGGAATGTGTAGCATTGGGGAAAGTCGTGGTGTGTGTTACCTGTAGGGGTGCCCACAGGGTTGGGGTTCAGAAATGTCCCGTGCGAGAGAGGCAGGTTGAGGTTTCCAGGGTTAGAGTAGTGCAGAAGTTGTCATATGCAGAGGCAGTGAAGAAAGCAGAGGAAGATGGGTAAAGGGGGAGGGATACTGGGAGGAGTGGTGTGAGTAGTAGATCTGTACCAGTACAGAGGGAGGGGTCCTGAGAGGAGTGGTGTGAGTAGTAGATCTGTACCAGTACAGAGGGAGGGGTCCTGAGAGGAGTGTTGTGAGTAGTAGATCTGTACCAGTACAGAGGGAGGGATCCTGAGAGGAGGGGTGTGAGTAGTAGATCTGTACCAGTACAGAGGGAGGGATCCTGAGAGGAGGGGTGTGAGTAGTAGATCTGTACCAGTACAGAGGGAGGGATCCTGAGAGGAGTGGTGTGAGTAGTAGATCTGTACCAGTACAGAGGGAGGGATCCTGAGAGGAGTGTTGTGAGTAGTAGATCTGTACCAGTACAGAGGGAGGGATCCTGAGAGGAGTGTTGTGAGTAGTAGATCTGTACCAGTACAGAGGGAGGGGTCCTGAGAGGAGTGGTGTGAGTAGTAGATCTGTACCAGTACAGAGGGATAAACCAACAAGTGATATATGTTTCAGTAAGATTGGATTTTTGGCATTTATAGAAATGGTTATCAACTGTACTGCAGGGATGGAACGTAAGTCGCAGAAAATAGGGGTTGTGGTGGCAGCTGCAGAGAGGTATTTGGGTGTGCGAGACTTGACATCAGAAGAGTTGCAGGGTGTCCCATCCTTTCAGGCTGTTGGCCTGAGGTACGACTAAATAGATTTAAATAGTGGAGTATAGTATTTATGATGCAATTTTGGGACTGTAGTGTTAGATGGTAGGGTATTTGTTGTATTTATTTTTGTTGTTGCAATTTAGATTTTTTTATAAGGGAGTAATACTCCAGTCTAGTAGGTGGCGGTAATGCAACATTTATTAGATGCCAACTGCCGTTAGTTAAACCTCATCGAAGAAGAAGACACAATACATTGGCATCCAGGCAGACTGACAGGAACTCTGACTGGATGTAATACAGTCACCGTCCGCTGGGATTTTGTGATGTATCGCCACCATCTCTCTACAGCACACACTCATACTCTAACCATTATCTGGCAGCATCCCCACTCACACCAAGTTGTTTTTGGCTACGAGGTGTTTCAGGCAGGATTTCTGTGTTACTGCTACGAGAACAAACTATTTGATCTGGGGCAACGATCAGCTCAAACACGAACGGCTTCAGTAGTTTGACTAGCTCCCGTAACTAACGTTATTTCATCCTCTGTTATAAACTCTTTCTCAGACTCAGAGTTACTCTTGGTAAATTCAGCCATTTTTGGGAGTTCCAAAATGTTCTCTCCTGCCAGTGACGCAACAATGCCAATAAGGTGATTTACAGTTACAGTTTGCTGGCGTGTTTCCATTCCCCTTTACAGATCTCATCCACGACCTAGCAGGTACGCTATGGTGTTTTTACAACCTGGCATGTATGTTATTATCATGTTATAACAAAACTGTCTGAGAGCAAATATACCTGTCCATATTGTTACACCTGTCCATCTATTCAATTACTGGACAAGCTACTACCTCACCTCCCCTGATCCACCTCACTGTGTTTATCTGCAACACCAATCACCTCCCCTGATCCACCTCACTGTGTTTACCTGCAACACCCATCACCTCCCCTGATCCACCTCACTGTGTTTATCTGCAACACCCATCACCTCCCCTGATCCACCTCACTGTGTTTACCTGCAACACCCATCACCTCCCCTGATCCACCTCACTGTGTTTACCTGCAACACCCATCACCTCCCCTGATCCACCTCACTGTGTTTATCTGCAACACCAATCACCTCCCCTGATCCACCTCACTGTGTTTACCTGCAACACCAATCACCTCCCCTGATCCACCTCACTGTGTTTACCTGCAACACCAATCACCTCCCCTGATCCACCTCACTGTGTTTACCTGCAACACCAATCACCTCCCCTGATTCACCTCACTGTGTTTACCTGCAACACCAATCACCTCCCCTGATCCACCTCACTGTGTTTACTTGCAACACCCCCCATCACCTCCTCAGATTCATCTCACTGTGTTTATCTGCAACACCCATCACCTCCTCAGATTCACCTCACCAAGCTTACCTGCAACACCAATCACTTCCTACCTCGCTGTGTTAACCTGCAATACCTGTCAATGTTTTAACACCTGGCATGTGGCTCTCACTCCCTTCCCCTCCCTCTTTCTCCCTCCCTCCCCCACTCCCCCTCTCCCCCTCCATACATCCTGTTTGTGTAGCAGCCGGATGAGGTTCATGGCTGACTGGGTTCCTGACACCACGCCAAAGCTGGAGGAATGAGCAGGGTAGAGAGCATCAAGTTGCAGGTCATGGTGAGGAACCATGGGTCATCTCTGATGGTAACCTTAATGAGCTAAGCCCACCCCATACCGGAACCTGCGTGGCCTTAACGAAAAGCACCTCAATCCAGACAGAAGTGGAAACTACACAGGAGTGGTCCTAGAAATGTAAATACTAAAGAGGAACCAGAGTAAACATGGGGGAACAAGCAGAAGACCTTGAACAGAGGTGTTCAACTTGGTTTTTAGCTGTGTCTCTTAGCATCTAAAAAGTACCATCACGTTTCCTTTTGACTCAGCTTATAAACAAAACAATATTTATACATTTACATTTACATTTAAGTCATTTAGCAGACGCTCTTATCCAGAGCGACTTACAAATTGGTGCGTTCACCTTATGACATCCAGTGGAACAGCCACTTTACAATAGTGCATCTAAATCTTTTAAGGGGGGGGGATGAGAAGGATTACTTTATCCTATCCTAGGTATTCCTTAAAGAGGTGGGGTTTCGGGTGTCTCCGGAAGGTGGTGATTGACTCCGCTGTCCTGGCGTCGTGAGGGAGTTTGTTCCACCATTGGGGGGCCAGAGCAGCGAACAGTTTTGACTGGGCTGAGCGGGAACTGTACTTCCTCAGTGGTAGGGAGGCGAGCAGGCCAGAGGTGGATGAACGCAGTGCCCTTGTTTGGGTGTAGGGCCTGATCAGAGCCTGGAGGTACTGAGGTGCCGTTCCCCTCACAGCTCCGTAGGCAAGCACCATGGTCTTGTAGCGGATGCGAGCTTCAACTGGAAGCCAGTGGAGGGAGCGGAGGAGCGGGGTGACGTGAGAGAACTTGGGAAGGTTGAACACCAGACGGGCTGCGGCGTTCTGGATGAGTTGTAGGGGTTTAATGGCACAGGCAGGGAGCCCAGCCAACAGCGAGTTGCAGTAATCCAGACGGGAGATGACAAGTGCCTGGATTAGGACCTGCGCCGCTTCCTGTGTGAGGCAGGGTCGTACTCTGCGGATGTTGTAGAGCATGAACCTACAGGAACGGGCCACCGCCTTGATGTTAGTTGAGAACGACAGGGTGTTGTCCAGGATCACGCCAAGGTTCTTAGCGCTCTGGGAGGAGGACACAATGGAGTTGTCAACCGTGATGGCGAGATCATGGACGGGCAGTCCTTCCCCGGGAGGAAGAGCAGCTCCGTCTTGCCGAGGTTCAGCTTGAGGTGGTGATCCGTCATCCACACTGATATGTCTGCCAGACATGCAGAGATGCGATTCGCCACCTGGTCATCAGAAGGGGAAAGGAGAAGATTAATTGTGTGTCGTCTGCATAGCAATGATAGGAGAGACCATGTGAGGTTATGACAGAGCCAAGTGACTTGGTGTATAGCGAGAATAGGAGAGGGCCTAGAACAGAGCCCTGGGGACGCCAGTGGTGAGAGCGCGTGGTGAGGAGACAGATTCTCGCCACGCCACCTGGTAGGAGCGACCTGTCAGGTAGGACGCAATCAAGCGTGGGCCGCGCCGGAGATGCCCAACTCGGAGAGGGTGGAGAGGAGGATCTGATGGTTCACAGTATCGAAGGCAGCCGATAGGTCTAGAAGGATGAGAGCAGAGGAGAGAGAGTTAGCTTTAGCAGTGCGGAGCGCCTCCGTGATACAGAGAAGAGCAGTCTCAGTTGAATGACTAGTCTTGAAACCTGACTGATTTGGATCAAGAAGGTCATTCTGAGAGAGATAGCGGGAGAGCTGGCCAAGGACGGCACGTTCAAGAGTTTTGGAGAGAAAAGAAAGAAGGGATACTGGTCTGTAGTTGTTGACATCGGAGGGATCGAGTGTAGGTTTTTTCAGAAGGGGTGCAACTCTCGCTCTCTTGAAGACGGAAGGGACGTAGCCAGCAGTCAGGGATGAGTTGATGAGCGAGGTGAGGTAAGGAGAAGGTCTCCGGAAATGGTCTGGAGAAGAGAGGAGGGGATAGGGTCAAGCGGGCAGGTTGTTGGGCGGCCGGCCGTCACAAGACGCGAGATTTCATCTGGAGAGAGAGGGAGAAAGAGGTCAGAGCACAGGGTAGGGCAGTGTGAGCAGAACCAGCGGTGTCGTTTGACTTAGCAAACGAGGATCGGATGTCGTCGACCTTCTTTTCAAAATGGTTGACGAAGTCATCTACAGAGAGGGAGGAGGGGGGGGGGAGGAGGATTCAGGAGGGAGGAGAAGGTGGCAAAGAGCTTCCTAGGGTTAGAGGCAGATGCTTGGAATTTAGAGTGGAAGAAAGTGGCTTTAGCAGCAGAGACAGAAGAGGAAAATGTAGAGAGGAGGGAGTGAAAGGATGCCAGGTCCGCAGGGAGGTGAGTTTTCCTCCATTTCCGCCCGGCTGCCCGGAGCCTTGTTCTGTGAGCTCGTAATGAGTCGTCGAGCCACGGAGCGGGAGGGGAGGACCGAGCCGGCCTGGAGGATAGGGGACATAGAGAGTCAAAGGATGCAGAAAGGGAGGAGAGGAGGGTTGAGGAGGCAGAATCAGGAGATAGGTTGGAGAAGGTTTGAGCAGAGGGAAGAGATGATAGGATGGAAGAGGAGAGAGTAGCGGGGGAGAGAGAGCGAAGGTTGGGACTGCGCGATACCATCCGAGTAGGGGCAGTGTGGGAAGTGTTGGATGAGAGCGAGAGGGAAAAGGATACAAGGTAGTGGTCGGAGACTTGGAGGGGAGTTGCAATGAGGTTAGTGGAAGAACAGCTAGTAAAGATGAGGTCGAGCGTATTGCCTGCCTTGTGAGTAGGGGGAAGGTGAGAGGAGAGGTCAAAAGAGGAGAGGAGTGGAAAGAAGGAGGCAGAGAGGAATGAGTCAAAGGTAGACGTGGGGAGGTTAAAGTCGCCCAGAACTGTGAGAGGTGAGCCGTCCTCAGGAAAGGAGCTTATCAAGGCATCAAGCTCATTGATGAACTCTCCGAGGGAACCTGGAGGGCGATAAATGATAAGGATGTTAAGCTTGAAAGGGCTGGTAACTGTGACAGCATGGTATTCAAAGGAGACGATAGACAGATGGGTAAGGGGAGAAAGAGAGAATGACCACTTGGGAGAGATGAGGATCCCGGTGCCACCACCCGCTGACCAGAAGCTCTCGGGGTGTGCGAGAACACGTGGGCGGACGAAGAGAGAGCAGTAGGAGTAGCAGTGTTATCTGTGGTGATCCATGTTTCCGTCAGTGCCAAGAAGTCGAGGGACTGGAGGGAGGCATAGGCTGAGATGAACTCTGCCTTGTTGGCCGCAGATCGGCAGTTCCAGAGGCTACCGGAGACCTGGAACTCCACGTGGGTCGTGCGCGCTGGGACCACCAGATTAGGGTGGCGCTGACGCGGCCACGCGGTGTGGAGCGTTTGTATGGTCTGTGCAGAGAGGAGAGAACAGGGATAGACAGACATATAGTTGACAGGCTACAGAAGAGGCTACGCTAATGCAAAGGAGATTGGAATGACAAGTGGACTACACGTCTCGAATGTTCAGAAAGTTAAGCTTACGTAGCAAGAATCTTATTGACTAAAATGATTAAAATGATACAGTACTGCTGAAGTAGGCTAGCTGGCAGTGGCTGCGTTGTTGACTTTGTAGGCTAGCTGGCAGTGGCTGCATTGTTGACACTACACTAATCAAGTCGTTCCGTTGAGTGTGATAGTTTCTACAGTGCTGCTATTCGGGGGCTAGCTGGCTAGCTAGCAGTGTTGATTACGTTACGTTGCGTTAAAAGAACGACAATAGCTGGCTAGCTAACCTAGAAAATCGCTCTAGACTACACAATTATCTTTGATACCAAGACGGCTATGTAGCTAGCTATGTAGCTAGCTACGATCAAACAAATCAAACCGTTGTACTGTAATGAAATGAAATGAAAATGTGATACTACCTGTGGAGTGAAGCGGAATGCGACCGGGTTGTTGAGTGAGGAAGTTCTATTCGGTAGACGTTGGCTAGCTGTTGGCTAGCTAGCAGTGTCTCCTACGTTAAGGATGACAAATAGCTGGCTAGCTAACCTCGGTAAATTAAGATAATCACTCTAAGACTACACACTCTAAACTACACAATTATCTTGGATACGAAGACAGCAAAGACAACTATGTAGCTAGCTAACACTACACTAATCAAGTCGTTCAGTTGAGTGTAATAGTTTTTACAGTGCTGCTATTCGGTAGACAGTGGACGTTAGCTAGCTGGCTAGCTGGCTAGCTGCTGGGCAGATAGCAGTGTAGACTACGTTAGGACGACGAAATACGATAATTACGCAATTATCTTTGATACAAAGACGGCTATGTAGCTAGCTAAGAAGAAATTGCTAAGATTAGACAAATCAAACCGTTGTGCTATAGTGAAATGTAATGAAATGTAATGAAAAGTTATACTACCTGCGGGCCGAAGTGCGAATGCGACCGCTCGCTCCAACCCGGAAGTAGAGGAACAGGATGGACCTTATAGCCTAAAGCCTCTTTGCGATTACCCAGGATGAACCACAGGATGAACCACAGATACAGTGGCTTGCGAAAGTATTCACCCTCCTTGAAGCTGTTTTTTATCTGTGTTGGTTGGGGCGTGATGGTGACTTGGGTGGGTCATCTAGGTGAATTTGTATTTCTATGTTGGCCTGATATGGTTCCCAATCAGAGACAGCTGTTTATCGTTGTCTCTGATTGGGAATCATATTAAGGCAGCCATTTTCCCTTTGTGTTTGGTGGGATCTTGTCTATGTTTAGTTGCCTTTCAGAACTAGTTGTATAGCTTCACGTTTCGTTTGTTCGTTTTGTTCAGTGAATTTCGATTTATTAAAATTATGTGGAACTCTACTCACGCGGTGCCTTGGTCCGATCTTTACGAAGAACGTGACGGAAGATTCCACCAACAAAGGACCAAGCAGCGTGCCCAGGAGGAGGAAGTATTCTGGACTTGGGAGGAAATCCTGGCCGGACAGGATCGCACGGATTTGGAATAAAGGAATGTGTTGTCAGTTTGGTGCCACCTGAGTCAGCTCCCTGTACTCGTCCTGAAACGTGTGTTAAAGTCCTGGAACAATTGATGCCGGCTATACACACCAGGTCTTCAGTGTACCTTCACAACCCAGTGCGTCCTGTGCCAACTCCTCGCACTCTTCCTCAAGTGCGTGTTCCCAGTCAGGTGTGTCCTGTTCCTGCTCCTCGCACTCTCCCTCAAGTGCGTGTTCCCAGTCAGGTGTGTCCTGTTCTTGCTCCTCGCACTCTCCCTCAAGTGCGTGTCCCCAGTCAGGTCCATCCTGTTCCTCTTCCCCGCACTCGCCCTGAGGTGCGTGTCATCAGCCCGGTGCCACCTGCACCAGTCCCACGCATCAGACCTTCAGTGCGCCTCCACAGTCCAGTACATCCTGTGCCTTATCCCCTCACTCGCCCTGAGGTGCGTGTCATCAGCCCGGTACCACCAGTGCCGGTCCCACGCATCAGGCCTCCAGTGCGCCTCCACAGTCCAGAGCTTCCGGCGACAGTTCCCAATCCAGAGCTTCCGGCGACAGTTCCCAGTCCGGAATCTCCTGAGACGGTCTACAGTCCGGAACCTCCTGAGACGGTCCACAGTCCAGAACCTCCAGCGACGTTCCCCGGTCCGGAGCCTCCAGCGACGGTCCAGAGCCTCCAGCGACGGTCGGCGGTCCAGAGCCTCCAGATTCGATTTACTAAAATTATGTGGAACTCTACTCTCGCTGCGCCTTGGTCCAATCTTTATGACGAACATGACACGTATTTTGTTGCCTTTATAACCTGGAATTAAAATTGATTTTTGGGGGTTTGTGTCATTTGATATACACAACATGCCTACCCCTTTGAAGATGCAATTTAGTTTTTTTGAAGCAAACAAGAAATAAGACAAAAAAATGGAAAACTTGAGCGTGCATAACTATTCACCCCCAAAGTCAATACATTGTAGAGCAACCTTTTGCAGCAATTACACCTGCAAATCTCTTGGGGTATGTCTCTGTATGCTTGGCACATCTAGCCACTGGGATTTTTGTCCATTCTTCAAGGCAAAACTGCTCCAGCTCCTTCAAGCTGGATAGGTTGCGCTGGTGTACAGCAATCTTTAAGTCATACCACAGATTCTCAATTGGATTGAGGTCTGGGCTTTGACTAGGCCATTCCAAGACATTTAAATGTTTCCCCTTAAACCACTTGAGTGTTGCTTTAGCAGTATGCTTAGGGTCATTGTCCTGCTGGAAGGTGAACCTCCGTCCCAGTCTCAAATCTCTGGAAGACAGAAACAGGTTGAAAAACATCCCCACAGCATGATGCTGCCACCAAATCAAATCAAATCAAATCAAATGTATTTATATAGCCCTTCGTACATCAGCTGATATCTCAAAGTGCTGTACAGAAACCCAGCCTAAAACCCCAAACAGCAAGCAATGCAGGTGTAGAAGCACGGTGGCTAGGAAAAACTCCCTAGAAAGGCCAAAACCTAGGAAGAAACCTAGAGAGGAACCAGGCTATGTGGGGTGGCCAGTCCTCTTCTGGCTGTGCCGGGTGGAGATTATAACAGAACATGGCCAAGATGTTCAAATGTTCATAAATGACCAACATGGTCGAATAATAATAAGGCAGAACAGTTGAAACTGGAGCAGCAGCACAGTCAGGTGGACTGGGGACAGCAAGGAGTCATCATGTCAGGTAGTCCTGGGGCATGGTCCTAGGGCTCAGGTCAGTTGAAACTGGAGCAGCAGCATGGCCAGGTGGACTGGGGACAGCAAGGAGTCATCATGTCAGGTAGTCCTGGGGCATGGTCCTAGGGCTCAGGTCCTCCGAGAGAGAGAAAGAAAGAGAGAAGGAGCGAATTAGAGAACGCACACTTAGATTCACACAGGACACCGAATAGGACAGGAGAAGTACTCCGGATATAACAAACTGACCCTAGCCCCCCGACACATAAACTACTGCAGCATAAATACTGGAGGCTGAGACAGGAGGGGTCAGGAGACACTGTGGCCCCATCCGAGGACACCCCGGACAGGGCCAAACAGGAAGGATATAACCCCACCCACTTTGCCAAAGCACAGCCCCCACACCACTAGAGGGATATCTTCAACCACCAACTTACCATCCTGAGACAAGGCTGAGTATAGCCCACAAATGCTTCACTGTGCTTCACTGTGGTGTTCACTGTGGATGGTGTTCTAGGGGTGATGAGAGGTGTTGGGTTTGCGCCAGACATAGCCAAAAAGCTACATTTTAGTCTCATCTGACCAGAGTAGCTTCTTCCATATGTTTTGGGAATCTCCCATATGTCTTTTGGCGAACATCAAATGTGTTTGCTTATTTTTTTCTTTAAGAAATTGCTTTTTTTCTGGCCACTCTTCCATAAAGCCCAGCTCTGAGGAGTGTACAGCTTAAAGTGGTCCTATGGACAGATACTCCAATCTCTGCAGTAGAGCGTTGCAGCTCCTTCAGGGTTATCTTTGGTCTTTTTGTTGCTTCTCTGATAAATGCCCTCCTTGCGGCCCTCTCTTGGCAGGTTTGTTATGGTGCCATATTATTTCCATTTTTGAATAATGGATTTAATAGTGTGATGTATCAGGGACTGCATCAGATATGTTTCTTCTGATGTATGTTTTTAATGTTGGACTCTTTAACGGTTGACATATCAGCAGGGCTGGGTAGGTTACTTTCTAAATGGAATCCATTACAGTTAATAATTACCTGTCCAAAATTGGAATCAGTACCAATTTTTCGATTACTTTCAGTTATTTTTAAATTAAATGTCCCCTTAAAATTCATTAGAAGAAGAAAAATAAGGAAGAAGACAATGAAAATGACCAATTCAACAACATCTATTGCAGGATAAATCAATGTTAGAGTTTACATAGCTGGCAATAAATAAATGTTGCATTTTATTTGATGGGTTATATAGGCTTCTAACCCATTGTTTTCTACATAAATACAGATAATAATAGGATTAGTATATAACTTTACATTAAAAGCAAAAGGCTGTCAGATTTCCAGTCATTCCAATTAATGTAATTCTTTGATCCTCCAAAATCGAACTTGTAAGTATAGATAAGCAAATTGTTTTACCTGAGCATAACCCAACAACTCAGGGCTTATTAGTCTACTCTGTTGTTTATGATTTTGTTGTCATGGAGGACTGATTGGGATCTTTGCTTGAAAAATAAATGCTGCTCTCATGGAATGGCATGCTTTAAGCACTATCGAAAAGTGCTATTTACATGTGAAGAATGAATGCCATGTGCTGCATTTGTTATAGGCCTATTGTTAACCTTTTTGTTGGTGACACTTTGATATCATGATCATTTGCAACTGTTTAAGTCTATCAAAAGAGTGCGAGCTTGAGCATGCCTCCATTAGGCCTATATGGATTTATTTTTATCAGCACAAAGTACATTGAACAATAAAAGCCCCATTCAAGGTCTTCTTAATTTAAACTCAATTTAGTATGTGGAGCACAATACCATGGAGGAGTTTAGAAGGGAGGAACTCCGTCTAACTTTTTTCCATAGACTAGGATCCACACTATGCAGCTGTTGCTAGAGCACATTTTTAAAGATACACTATGCAGAAATCGTTCCGCCATTTCCTGGTTGCAAAAATTTGAATATTTTGCTTAATTTCAGTTGACAAAACAAGCATGTATAGTGTAGAGAATCATTGTACCATCTAAACCGCTGTGAAAAGCAAAAATATTGTATTTTCAGCTGTTTGAAACTGGTGTACAAAACCCAAAGTAAAAGACGCAAAAACAAGACCTAAGAACAAGAAGAATAGTGATAGTGCACATGGAACAGATATACCGCTTCTTTTACTTGCTTTCAATGAAAGTGACAGATCTATAACACACATTTCTAAGTGAATTTGGTCGGGTCGCCCCAAATTCACATGTCCTGAAGCCACTCCTGCATTGTCTTTGCTGTGTACTTATGGTCGCTGTCCTGTTGGAAGGTGATCCTTCGCCCCAGTCTGAGGTCCTGAGCATTCTGGAGCAGGTTTTCATTAAGGGTCTCTCTGTACTATGCTCCATTCATCTTTCCCTTGATCCTGACTAGTCTCCCAGTCCCTGCTGCATTTGGAAAGTATTCAGACCCTTTCACTTTTTCACATTTTGTTACGTTACAGCCTTATTCTAAAATTGATTAAATCGTTTCCCCCCCTCATCAGTCTACTCACAATACCCCATAATGAAAAAGCAAAAACAGGTTTTTAGACATTTTTGCAAATGTATAAACAATTTAAAACTGAAATATCACATTGACTTAAGTATTCAGACCCAATACCCGGTACTTTGTTAAAGCACCTTTTTTCAGCGATTACAGCATTAAGTCTTCTTGGGTATGACGCTACAAGCTTGGCACACCTGTATTTGGGGTGTTTCTCCCATTCTTCTCTGCAGAACCTCTCAAGCTCTGTCAGGTTGGATGGGGAGCGTCGCTGCACAGCTATTTTCAGGTCTCTCCAGAGATGTTAGATCGAATTCAAGTCCGGGCTCTGGCTGGATTACTCAATTCAGAGACTTGTCCTGAAGCCACTCCTGCATTGTCTTTGCTGTATACTTATGATCACTGTCCTGTTGGAAGGTGATCCTTCACCCCAGTCTGAGGTCCTGAGCATTCTGGAGCGGGTTTTCATTAAGGATCTCTCTGTACTATGCTCCATTCATCTTTCCCTTGATCCTGACTAGTCTCCCAGTCCCTGCTGCTGAGAACATCCCCACAGCATGATTCTGCCACCAGCATCATCACGACTCAGGATATGACCCAGATGTAGACTCGGTAGGCATATAGTACAGTTCTAAGATGATTTATTAGAAACACGGGGCTTGAGAGCAGGTTGAGAGCAGGCAGAGGTTCATGATTAGGTCAGAGTCAGGCAGGTACAGGATGGCAGGCAGGCTCGGGGTCAGGGCAGGCAGAGGTTCATGATCAGGTCAGAGTCAGGCAGGTACAGGATGGCAGGCAGGCTCGGGGTCAGGGCAGGCAGAGGTTCATGATCAGGTCAGAGTCAGACCAGACAGGTACAGGATGGCAGGCAGGCTCGGGGTCAGGGCAGGCAGAGGTTCATGATCAGGTCAGAGTCAGGCAGGTACAGGATGGCAGGCAGGCTCGGGGTCAGGGCAGGCAGAGGTTCATGATCAGGTCAGAGTCAGGCAGGTACAGGATGGCAGGCAGGCTCGGGGTCAGGGCAGGCAGAGGTTCATGATCAGGTCAGAGTCAGACAGGTACAGGATGGCAGGCAGGCTCGGGGTCAGGGCAGGCAGAGGTTCATGATTAGGTCAGAGTCAGGCAGGTACAGGATGGCAGGCAGACTCGGGGTCAGGGCAGGCAGAGTTTCGTAATCTGTTCAGAATCAAGCAGGTACGGGACGGCAGGCCGACTCGGGGTCAGGGCAGGCAGAGGTACGTAATCTATTCAGAGTCAAGCAGGTACGGGACGGCAGGCAGACTCGGGGTCAGTGCAGGCAGAATGGTGAAAACCGGGAAAAACTAGGAAACAGAAATAGAGAAACAGGAAAGCGGGAAAGAACGCTGGTAAGACCTGGCAAGATAAGACGAACTGGCAACAGACAAACAGAGAACACAGGTATGAATGGGAAGATGGGGAGATGGGGAGATGGGAAGATGGGTGACACCTGGAAGGGGGTAGAGACAAGCACAAAGACAGGTGAAACAGATCAGGGTGTAACAACCATGCTTGACCG
This sequence comes from Oncorhynchus nerka, assembly GCF_034236695.1. Lineage (NCBI taxonomy): Eukaryota > Metazoa > Chordata > Actinopteri > Salmoniformes > Salmonidae > Oncorhynchus > Oncorhynchus nerka. Next base: position 38,662,961 of record NC_088424.1, read on the forward strand.
TAGGGATGGTATTGGCCAGGTGTTGAGCGGTGCCTGGTTTCCTCCAGACGTGACACTTGGCATTCAGACCAAAGAGTTCAATCTTGGTTTCATCAGACCAGAGAATGTTGGTTCTCATTGTCTGAGGAATCTTTAGGTGCATTTTGGCAAATTCCAAGCCGGCTGTCATGTGCCTTATTGAGGAGTGGCTTATGTCTGTGTCACTCTACCTTAAAGGTCTGATTGGTGGGGAGCTGCAGAGGTGGTTGTCCTTCTGGAAGGTTCTCCCATCTCCACAGAGGAACTCTGGAGCACTGTCAGAGTGACCATCGGGTTCTTGGTCAATTCCCTGACTAAGGCCCTTCTCTCGTCGATTGCTCAGTATGGCTGGGCGGCTCTAGGAAGAGTCTTAGTGGTTCCAAACTTTTTCCATTTAAGAATGATAGAGGCCACTATGTTCTTGGGGACAAGACATTTTTTGGTATCTTTCCCCAGAGCTGTACCTCGACACAATCGTGTCTCGGAGCTCTACGGACAATTCCTTCAACCTCATGGCTTGGTTTTAGCTCTGACATGCACTGTCAACTGTAGGACCTTATGTAGACAGGTGTGTGCCTTTCCAAATCATGTCCAATCAATTGAATTTACCGCAGGTGGACTCCAATCAAGTTGTAGAAACATCTCAAGCATGATCAATGGAAACAGGATGCACCTGAGCTCAATTTCGAAGGTCATAGCAAAGGGTCTGTATATTTATGTTTTTTATTTTTAATAAATTAGCAAACATTTCTAAAAACCTGTTTGTGCTTTGTCATTATGGGGAATTTAATCAATTTTAGAATAAGGCTGTAATGTAACAAAATGTGGAAAAGGTGAAGGGGTCTGAATACTTTCCGAATGCACTGTATTGCAGCACAGCCCTAGCTGTCTACTAGTCGCAAAAACAATGATTGTTAGGCAGCTTAAACTTATTTAATTCAACCATTATTGGGGTAAAATACACATATACATTTGTGAACAGCCATCCATAACAAGCACAATCCATCCGCAAGGCGGAAAAAGCTAAATGAGGGAAAAACAGTGTGATTAAATCATTGTGCTATGCAGATGTTAATGATAACCGTATCGCCTGTCGGCTGCACCACTGCTGTCATTTACCTCCAAGTGTTTATTCACATTGGATGTATAATCTTTGGATGCTGAGAGAAGAAAACTCTTGGACTATAACCTGCAAAAGCCTATTACTGCTCTTTTCCAGAAATCCATCAAACACATTTGGTGTGTCATCATAGTGGTCTCTGACTTGTGGTCAGACTTGCTCAGGCAGAACAAATTGAAACCTGCGTGTTTTTTCACCGCAAACATCCTTTCTGAACTTAAAAGTAGCCTAATCCTAGAAGTAACCATCTAGTTTTTCTAAAAAAATTTTTTTTTAAATTTTACCTTTATTTTACTAGGCAAGTCAGTTAAGAACAAATTCTTATTTTCAATGACAGCCTAGAAACAGTGGGTTAACTGCCTGTTCAGGGGCAGAACAACAGATTTGTACCTTGTCAGCTCGGGGATTCAAACTTGCAACCTTTCGGTTACTAGTCCAACGCTCTAACCACTAGGCTACCCTGCCGCCCCTGTAATCTGATTACAATATTTTTGCAGGTAAAGTAAGAGATCACAGTTACAGTTTTTACAGTTTTTTAAGTCAGTTATATGTAACTTCCTCCCCAACCCTGTACATCAAAGTTACAATAGAGTGTTGAGGAGGAGGAGTGGGATCTCCATTATTGTCATTGTTATAATAGAGTGTTGAGGAGGAGGAGTGGGATCTCCGTTATAGTCATTGTTACAATAGAGTGTTGAGGAGGAGGAGTGGGATCTCCGTTATAGTCATTGTTACAATAGAGTGTTGAGGAGGAGGAGTGGGATCTCCATTATTGTCATTGTTACAATAGAGTGTTGAGGAGGAGGAGTGGGATCTCCGTTATAGTCATTGTTACAATAGAGTGTTGAGGAGGAGGAGTGGGATCTCCGTTATAGTCATTGTTACAATAGAGTGTTGAGGAGGAGGAGTGGGATCTCCATTATAGTCATTGTTACAATAGAGTGTTGAGGAGGAGGAGTGGGATCTCCGTTATAGTCATTGTTACAATAGAGTGTTGAGGAGGAGGAGTGGGATCTCCATTATAGTCATTGTTATAATAGAGTGTTGAGGAGGAGGAGTGGGATCTCCATTATAGTCATTGTTACAATAGAGTGTTGAGGAGGAGGAGTGGGATCTCCATTATAGTCATTGTTACAATAGAGTGTTGAGGAGGAGGAGTGGGATCTCCATTATAGTCATTGTTATAATAGAGTGTTGAGGAGGAGGAGTGGGATCTCCGTTATAGTCATTGTTACAATAGAGTGTTGAGGAGGAGGAGTGGGATCTCCGTTATAGTCATTGTTATAATAGAGTGTTGAGGAGGAGGAGTGGGATCTCCGTTATAGTGATTGTTACAATAGAGTGTTGAGGAGGAGGAGTGGGATCTCCGTTATAGTCATTGTTACAATAGAGTGTTGAGGAGGAGGAGTGGGATCTCCGTTATAGTCATTGTTACAATAGAGTGTTGAGGAGGAGGAGTGGGATCTCCGTTATAGTCATTGTTACAATAGAGTGTTGAGGAGGAGGAGTGGGATCTCCGTTATAGTCATTGTTACAATAGAGTGTTGAGGAGGAGGAGTGGGATCTCCGTTATAGTCATTGTTACAATAGAGTGTTGAGGAGGAGGAGTGGGATCTCCGTTATAGTCATTGTTATAATAGAGTGTTGAGGAGGAGGAGTGGGATCTCCATTATAGTCATTGTTACAATAGAGTGTTGAGGAGGAGGAGTGGGATCTCCGTTATAGTCATTGTTACAATAGAGTGTTGAGGAGGAGGAGTGGGATCTCCGTTATAGTCATTGTTACTATAGAGTGTTGAGGAGGAGGAGTGGGATCTCCGTTATAGTCATTGTTACAATAGAGTGTTGAGGAGGAGGAGTGGGATCTCCATTATAGTCATTGTTACAATAGAGTGTTGAGGAGGAGGAGTGGGATCTCCGTTATAGTCATTGTTACAATAGAGTGTTGAGGAGGAGGAGTGGGATCTCCGTTATAGTCATTGTTACAATAGAGTGTTGAGGAGGAGGAGTGGGATCTCCGTTATAGTCATTGTTACAATAGAGTGTTGAGGAGGAGGAGTGGGATCTCCGTTATAGTCATTGTTACAATAGAGTGTTGAGGAGGAGGAGTGGGATCTCCGTTATAGTCATTGTTACAATAGAGTGTTGAGGAGGAGGAGTGGGATCTCCGTTATAGTCATTGGCGCGAGTTTTCTCATCTCAATTAGCTTGTGATATTCTTGGATTACTCATTACACTAATAACGTCTGATGTAATCAACAAATGCGATAGTCAGTTTAAAAAAGGTTAAGGGTACAAGACTGTGTACATATCTGTCTGTGTTGGCAAAATCACTACATATCCCATTGTCACAGTTCCAAGCCCAGTCAGAAAGAGAAGAGAATTACAGAGAATTACACGGTTATCAAAACGCCATGCCAGGGTAAGAATACACGAAACACAGCCCTTATTTTAAGTGCTTCTAAAATCCCCTTACAGGAATAATAAAATGGTGGAAAAACAATTGTAGCCATTTCCCTGTTTGACCTCTAGGTTTTATGGGTATTATGACTCATACTGTGATACTCTATACAGTAGCCCAAAATAGGCTGAAGGTAAAACAGTCATTGTAAAGCTTATAGGGGCATCTAGTGCCTCTTAGGGAAATTACAACTCATCTACACCCACACGCATTACATTCTGTAGGATGTGACCATACATATGACTATGTACCTCAATATCATTTCATGCACACAGTAACACATGTTTGGCTATTATGTATTACACACATACACCATTCACATTATTTCAGTAACAAAACAGTCAAATTGTCACAATACACATTTCTGTAAATTACATAATAAACATATTGGACGGTTTGAGATGCCCCTATCTTCTGTATCCTATTTTACCAGAGCTACATTCACTTTTCAATTTTGAAGTAAGACATTTGGTCTAAACCTTTTTGGAAATTAGGCTAAAGTGCAAAATCACATAAATATGGCCTTATAGTAGACTGTATTCACCCATTAAAAATCTATGTTTTCTGATCATTCAGAATTGAGATATTATATCTAAAACATCACCCTTAGAAACATTCGAGGCAACCGTGCGACTGTAGTTGAGCTGGAGGAAGGGTGTGTGAGAGCGGAGGGGCTGAGGGCGGTGTGTATGACAATACCCCACCGCATCGGTGGCACATTTCAAGGCGCGCATCATCTCGAGGTCCAACCTCTTCCAAACGCAGTAATGATTGGGAAACTGACCACCGACAATTTCCCTTTATATCAGAACATTTAAATGGACTGATGGCAGCCTTGGCAGGATTATATAAAAAAACGGGTTACCACGCAAGGTGACCCTTTAACTGACGGCATATATGGATTGGACCTCATCGCCAGGACAGACCTGGGGCGCGTCTGAAAGGTAAAACACATTGTGTCTAGAATGCGGGCCTGAATGATTGAATAGTGGAATGATTGAATAGTCTAATATTATTGTTGGCTGGGTTTTGGAATAAAGGTTTAATTTTCGAGGTGGTGGTTTCACAATTGCAGTGATTATTGAGGGTGAAATCGAAAATATTTACTGGAATTGTGTTCTACACAATAATTGATGCGTCCGCTTTACATATAATTAAGGCCTTGCCCTCAGCCTAATTATTAGGTGTTGACAGCTGATTTGCGCCATGTCCTCAAAATTCACAAACCGACCATTTCTGGCCTATATATTGGCATCCTTATAAGATGCACATACCTATTGATATTGTCTTTTGTATAAATAAGAACACCATGTCATAAACTCCGGCGTCCTCTAACTATAGCCTATGTCAATTAGGTCATTAATTACATCTTATGGTTTACTTGGTTAGCTAAAGAGGATTGGGCGGTTTCCATACATTTACTTATCAATACATGGTTTGCTGTTGTACAGATGGCTATACCAATAGGGCGGTTAGAACGGCCTGCTAGTCACGTGACACCCCGATGTGCGCAATGTGTCACATTTGCATACTACAGCATCCTTTTTATAGTTTCTCCCCATTTGGAACTGAGGTTCTTGATGATAGGCAGCCCAATAAATTCACAAGACGAGAGAGACACTATCAGTGGCAACTGCTGAGCCAGTTAGGTCCGTATGTTGTCTTCAAGGAGGTGTGGAAGAAACAGTGGCATGGCTCCTGTGATGTACCGTAGCTGAATTGTCCGGTTATTTAGAGCACATGCACACTGCCCTGAACATCACAGTTGTTCCTCATTTGGCGAGTCATGGGAGAATCAAAGTGGGTGGTTTGATTATTTAAAATTAATTTAGAATTTGTAACCCCTATGCTAACAGTAATTTGGGTCTGAGCAGGGCCGGCACCAAGCATAAGCACTCATGTAGTCACTTAGGGCCCCCCTCCTAATAGTAGAATATACAAGGTTCAATTTCGAAATTTGGTTGTGCATGGGTGTTTTTTCTCTTGTTATGTCAATCACTGATTAGCCATGTCATCTAAACATTTTTAGATTGGTAAGTTAGTTTAGCCAGCTAGCTAAACTTGTATCAATCTTAGTTTAGCCAGCTAGCTAAACTTGTATTAATCTTAGTTTAGCCAGCTAGCTAAACTTGTATTAATCTTAGTTTAGCCAGCTAGCTAAACTTGTATTAATCTTAGTTTAGCCATGGACAAATACCGACCAGGCACGAATGGCATGTGCCCAGGGACCATGACCTCCAGGGGGCCCCTGTTAATTTAGGTAGTCACTCTCACTCAGATATCATTAACATGGCATAAGTCTTGGCAAAATTGGTAGAATTGCAGGAAATTAGCTGTAAAACTGCAAAAAATGTCTCTGCCCGATGCAAAATTAGTATAATTGCATGAAATGTGTTATAAAATTGCTAAACTTCTCTCCACCCCATGGCATAATGTGTAGAATTGCAGAAAGTTTGCTTTAAAACTGCAATTTGTTCTCTACTCCCCATGGCATAATGTGTAGAATTGCAGAACGTTTGCTTTAAAACTGCAATATGTTCTCTACTCCCCATGGCATAATGTGTAGAATTGCAGAACGTTTGCTTTAAAACTGCAATATGTTCTCTACTCCCCATGGCAAAATGTGTAGAATTGCAGGAAATTCACTTTAAAACAAAAACACTTCCCTCCACCGTCAACTACCCAGGGCCCCTACACCCTCAAGGTGTAGGGGCCCCCAAACAAATCTTGCTTAGGGCCCCTGAAATGCTAGGGCTGACCCTGGGTCTGAAAAGGGCCAGATTGTTTTGTTTATGTCCCACCAGTAGGGCCAGTGGACTACCATCTCACCAGTCTGCAATCAGCAGCTCAGCTGTCCAAACACAACAAGGTTATTTTCTGAACCAGCAACTGATGGAGGCCTATGTAATCGTAGAACTGTGGCATGTGTGGCAGTTATTTCTACTTTAGTCAACTTGATATTGTACTGCCTGTTAGGTAAGTCAACAATGCAATGTTACGGTATTCTTTGCAGAAATACTAGTGTACTGCTACAAAGCTCCTCCGTGAGGGTGATTCCCTCTTGGCTTTAGGTAATAAGGAAGGCTATCCCTCATTTAGAAGTTAGCAGCTTTATCAGAAACCCAGTGGGGGTTCTGTGTGTGTGTGTGTGTGTGTGTGTGTGTGTGTGTGTGTGTGTGTGTGCATGCGTGCGTGCGTGCGTGCGTGCGTGCGTGTGTGTGTGTGCGTGTGTGTGTGCAGGGGTGGTCTGGCCATCTGGCATTTTGGGAAAATGGCAGATGGGCTGGTCCATTTTTAGCACAGTGGGTCTGTCAAACTTTTTTTTTGTGCATTGTTATAGTTTTCTGCTCCCGAGTAGCACAGCGTTCTGAGGCACTGCATCTCGGTGCTAGAGGTGTCACTACAGACCCTGGTTCGATTCCAGGCTGTATCACAACTGGCTGTGATTGGGATTCCCATAGAGCGGCGCACAATTGGCCCAGCGTCGTCTGGGTTTGGCCGGGGTAGGCAGTCATTGTAAATAAGAACGTGTTCTTAACTGACTTGTTAAATAAAGGTTAAATAAAGGGTGGGGGTAACACTGAAAAGCAGCAGCTGTGTGATGTTAGTTTTGGGGGAGTAGCTGGATGTAGCAGAGAGTTGTGAAATCTCATGATTGGGTTCAACTCTAACCCCATGTGGCTGCCGCCCTGACCTCTATCTTCCTTTACCCTTCCTCACCCTGAATATCTCCCCCTCTCCCATAGAGGTGTTAATGGGGTACTGCTAAAATAAACAGGGACCTTTTGTGCCTGTGGCTATTCCTATGTTTCGTTTGAGAATGTATCAGGTACAGTGTGATGCCCAAAACGGTCCCGCTATATCTGTAAGGCAATATTGACCACAGAGAGACTCAAAATATCTTTCTGTGTGTGTGTGTGTGTGTGTGTGTGTGTGTGTGTGTGTGTGTGTGTGTGTGTGTGTGTGTGTGTGTGTGTGTGTGTGTGTGTGTGTGTGTGTGTGTGTGTGTGTGTGTGTGTGTGTGTGTGTGTGTGTACATACTCACCGTGTCCCTCTTTGGGTTTTAGGGACAGTGCTGTGAAAGAGGAGTCCTCAGCCAGGAGCACAGGTCACATGACAGGTAAGGCCATTTTATTTGGACTTCCTAATAGTCCAAAAGCTTTGACTTCGTTAACATATGTCTCCCATGCCAATAAAGCCCTTGAATTGAATTGAATTGACATACTGAGACGGTTCAGAATTCATTCAGGGCCATCACACTGCACTGTAATAACACTTTATGTCACTATGTAATTATTAACGTAATTACCATGAAATAAAAAAAGTTTACAAGATTCGTATGTTCTCTCCCTTCAGATGTATGTAGTGATGAAACTGAAAACTCACCTTCTCTCCAACCTCACACTCTGAGAGAGTTTGAACAGGTGAGCTCTCCTCTCTAATTTAATGATCCAATCTTTGCCGCCTCATTATATTAACTCATTGTCGCCATCGTGTGGGTTCATAATGTACTGTAATGAAGCAGACTGAAGACCAGTCTGTGAGGGATGATAAAGCCCGGATCTTACAGTAAATGATTCAGTCTGGATGCTACAGTAAATTATTCAGTCTGGATGTTACAGTAAATGATTCAGTCTGGATGTTACAGTGAATGATTCAGTCTGGATGTTACAGTAAATGATTCAGTTTGGATGTTACAGTAAATTATTCAGTCTGGATGTTACAGTAAATGATTCAGTCTGGATGTTACAGTAAATGATTCAGTCTGGATGTTACAGTAAATGATTCAGCCTGGATGTTACAGTAAATGATTCAGTCTGGATGTTACAGTAAATGATTCAGTCTGGATGTTACAGTAAATGATTCAGTCTGGATGTTACAGTAAATGAGTCAGTCTGGATGTTACAGTAAATTATTCCACCTGGATGTTACAGTAAATTATTCACTCTGGATGTTACAGTAAATGATTCAGTCTGGATGTTACAGTAAATGATTCAGCCTGGATGTTACAGTAAATGATTCAGTCTGGATGTTACAGTAAATTATTCCGTCTGGATGTAACAGTAAATGATTCCGTCTGGATGTTACAGTAAATTATTCAGCCTGGATGTTACAGTAAATGATTCAGTCTGGATGTTACAGTAAATGATTCAGTCTGGATGTTACAGTAAATGATTCAGTTTGGATGTTACAGTAAATGATCCAGTCTGGATGTTACAGTAAATGATTCAGTCTGGCTGTTACAGTAAATGATTCAGTCTGGATGTTACAGTAAATGATTCAGTCTGGATGTTACAGTAAATGATTCAGTCTGGATGTTACAGTAAATGATTCAGTCTGGATGTTACAGTAAATGATTCAGTCTGGATGTTACAGTAAATTATTCCACCTGGATGTTACAGTAAATTATTCACTCTGGATGTTACAGTAAATGATTCAGTCTGGATGTTACAGTAAATGATTCAGCCTGGATGTTACAGTAAATGATTCAGTCTGGATGTTACAGTAAATTATTCCGTCTGGATGTAACAGTAAATGATTCCGTCTGGATGTTACAGTGAATTATTCAGCCTGGATGTTACAGTAAATGATTCAGTCTGGATGTTACAGTAAATGATTCAGTCTGGATGTTACAGTAAATTATTCAGTTTGGATGTTACAGTAAATGATCCAGTCTGGATGTTACAGTAAATGATTCAGTCTGGCTGTTACAGTAAATGATTCAGTCTGGATGTTACAGTGAAGGATTCAGCCTGGACGTTACAGTAAATTATGATTCAGTCTACTGAAATAACATTCTATACAACAGAAATCTGGATAAAACCTGTAAACTTCCAAATCAACTCTAGACCTGGAAGACAGTTTCACTGCTTGTTTTAATTGTTCCCCTCTAACCGGGGACTGATTTAGACCTGAGACACCAGGTGGGTGTAATTAATTATCAGGTAGAACAGATCTCGTAGGGTAAGGGTTAAATTCCCATGACCTATAACTAAGAAGACCCTGTGCACTTCCTAACCATGTGACTAAACTCTGAGCCCTAATGACCAGGAACAACTCTGAACCCTAGTGACCAGGAACAACTCTGAGCCCTAGTGACCTGGAACAACTCTGAATCCTAGTGACCAGGAACAACTCTGAGCCCTAGTGACCAGGAACAACTCTGAACCCTAGTGACCAGGAACAACTCTGAACCCTAGTGACCAGGAACAACTCTGAATCCTAGTGACCAGGAACAACTCTGAACTCTAGTGACCAGGAACAACTCTGAGCCCTAGTGACCAGGAACAACTCTGAACCCTAGTGACCAGGAACAACTCTGAACCCTAATGACCAGGAACACCTCTGAACCCTAGTGACCAGGAACAACTCTGAACCCTGGTGACCACGAACAACTCTGAACCCTAGTGACCAGGAACAACTCTGAATCCTAATGATCAGGTTGGCCATTCAGATCATGTGGATGTGGCATGTGGCATATTGGAAAGTCTTTGTTTAGCAGATTCCTGTTTAAAGCACCTGCTCCAAGGAAACAGTCTTATAATCTCTCTCAAAGTCACAAAGTGGGCCCTGAATTCATGCCAAACACACACACACATATACATATATACTGTATATTTAAAAAATAAAGCTTTTTGTTTGACTCCACACCATGTGATATGAACACCTGTTTTTCTACAACACATACTTCTTTCTTTCTTTCCATTCTCCATCTCTTTAGCGTCGCCTCCTATTCCAAACCCCACCACTCTGTCACTCACTTTATTCACACATCAATCCTCCTCTCCTCCTCTCTTCCTCTCTTCTTCCCCAACTCTCTCATTCTCTAATCATTCTCAGCACCCTCAAAAACACTTTATAAACATTCCATGGTTCAAACACATTCCAGATCAGAATAGCTTACTAATGGGAGTCATTCACAAGCCATTAAGCTTATTAGATGTAGATGTTCCTCCTTTCTGTTTTGGTGGCTTTGCTGCTCTGGTAAAATGGGATGTGTAGCCAGCTTCTCACCGAAGCAGAGGTTCCACTCTGAAAGAGGGACGCGACCCAAAGCAACCCTCTCTTTCATGGGTGCCGGCGCTAGCTTCTCCAAGAAGTTCCACCTCCACACATACATAGCGTACATACACAAGCACGCAGTGTACACGTAAGTATGCTTGCACACACACACACACACACACACACACACACACACACACACACACACACACACACACACACACACAACACACACACACACACACACACACACAGAGGACGTGTGAGAGGAAGTGATTGTGTGTGAGGGTGAGGGCATGCCCTGGTGGCTGTTGTGCCACCCGCCACGTGTGTTGTGGTTTTTAAACGGGCAGCCGTGATGATGTCATCCTGGTGCTACGTGGCTGTTAAATAAGCTTGGTGCCTGGCCCGTGTCTCTATGGTGAATTATTTAGGAAGTGTTTTGTAACTCTAGATATTAATGGACACAGTCACTGAATCTGCGGAGGGACGAGGTCCACTAATGATGATGTCATAGCTGCCCAGTCAGTTTGTCTGGGAGTCAGTCTGTAGCAAAAAAACATATCCTTAAAACATCCAGCTAGTCAGTCTGTATCGGCATACCCCCAAAATACGTGCAATGTCATTGACACCCCCACCACCACATAAATTCAATTGCATTATATTGAGACGGTGTTAGTATGTGACAAGGTTCGTAATGTTATTACAGGTGTATGTCCACAGAACAGATGTACAGTGCATTCGGAAAATATTCAGATCCCTTCACTTTTTCCACCTTTTGTTACTACAGTTTTTCTCTACTCAATCTACACACAATACCCCATAATGACAAAGCGAAAACAGGTTTTCAGAACTTATTAAAAATATATTAAAAATAAAAACATGGACATAAGTTTTCAGACCCTTTTCTATAAGACTCAGGTGCATTCTGTTTCCCTAGGTTATCCTTGAGATGTTTCTACAACTCGATTGGAGTCCACCTATGTTCAATTCAATTGATTGGACATGATGTGGAAAGGTACACACCTGTCTATATAAGGTTCCACTGTCGACAGTGCATGTCAGAGCAAAAACCAAGCCATGAGATCGATGGAATTGTCCGTAGAACTCCAAGGCAGGATTGTGTCGAGGCACAGATCTGGGGAAGGAGAACAAAACATTTCTGCAGCGTTGAAGGTCCCCAAGAACGCAGTGGCCTCCATCATTCTCAAATGGAAGAAGTTTGGAACCACCAAGACTCTTCCTAGAGCTGGCAGCACGGCCAAACTGAGCAATCAGGGGAGAAGGACCTTAGTCAGTGAGGTGAGCAAGAACCCGACGGTCACTTTGTCAGAGACACTCTGACAGAGTTCCTCTCTGGAGATGGGAGAACTTTCCAGAAGGTAGAGTAGCCAGACGGAAGCCACTCCTCAGTAAATGCCACATGATACCCCTCTTGGAGTTTGCCAAAAGGCACTTAAAGGATTCTCAGACCATGAGAAACAAGAGTCTCTGGTCCGATGAAACCAAGATTGAACACTTTGGCCTGAGAGCCAAGCGTCATGTCTGGAGGAAACCTGGCACCATCCCTACAGTGAAGCATGGTGGTGGCAGCATCATGCTGTGGGAATGTTTTTCAGCGGCAGGGACTGGGAGACTAGTCAGGATCGAGGGAAAGATAAACGGAGCAAAGTACAGAGAGATCCTTGATGAAAACTTTCTCCAGAGTGCTCCGGACCTTAGACTGATGTGAACAACCCTAAGCACACAGCCAAGACAATGCAGGAGTGGCTTCGGGACAAGTCTTTGAATGTCCTTGAGTGGCCCAGCCAGACCCCGGACTTGAACCCGATCGAACATCTCTGCAAAAATGTATAAAAACCTGTTTTTGCTTTCTCATTATGGGGTATTGTGTGTAGATTGATGAGGGGAAAAAACAATTGAATCCATTTAGAAAGAGAAAATCATGATGAAAGTGGAGATATTTTTAGACCTGTACAGTACATGCCTTCTGTAAGACCCTATGATATGTGAACCATACATGATACAGACAACATGTATGTCTAGACTCTGAAATTTTCACAATTTTTCACATTAATATATGCCACATAAAAAAGTACCCTTTTGGTTTGTGACACAAATGTAAAAAGCATGTCAAACATCCTTCCTACAATGAAGTTTCTATGTGAGAATTGCCAGAACAATCTTAAATACCAAAAACTATTTTGGGGCTATTCTGGCGTGGAATCGCTCAAGTCTTTGAAGTATGTACGCTTTTCTGTGCTTAGCTACATATAATAATTGATTGTGTTTGCAAGGTAGAGGACATCACCATATTACTGCCCCCTATCTGGTGTCTTCAGGCAGGGTTGGAGCAAACACAGGATAGGTGTGGGTTTTCGTTCGTCCCTTGTACTTGATCGATGAATTAAGGTCACTAATTAGTCAGGAACTCCCCACTCCTGGTTGTCTAGGGCTTAATTGAAGGGAAAAACCAAGAACCTGCAGACACTAGGTCCTCCATTGAATGAGTTTGACGCCCTTGTTTTACAGGGTCAGCCGTAGTAGTACGGCACCCCTGGAGCAAATTAGGATTAAGTGTCTTGCTCAAGGACACATCAAGAGATTTTTCACCTTGGGTATTCGAACCAGCAGCCTTTCAGTTACTGGCTTAACACTCTAACGACTAGGCTACCTGCCGCGGTTAACCACTTAGGGGTGGTTTTCAGGGCATACACAGTACATCCCTATAACATACCTGTTCTCTCCCCTCTCCACCCCCATTCTCTGCCTCGGAGGGACAGTCACTGTGAGATTGGCTCCCTATAAATAGCCCCACTGGCACAGAGCCATGCCTCCTATTACAGTCTCTGTCTCTACCTCTCAGATGATTCATTACGCCCATTCGTCGAATTGAAATCTGTGGTTAGCACAGCCATTGCGTATCATACTGTCCGTTGATCTCAATTGCAGATCTGAGCAAAAGGCACATTTGAATAGATTTTAATTTAGGATGCAGCCCTTATATACAAAGTACCTGTGCACCGACAGACAGACAGACTGAGGAATAGACAGAGTACTGTATTATGTTTATGTTGGCTGACACATTACAGAATAAGGACCTACTGTCTGTTGTCAGAGTTCAGAGTTTCAGCTGGTCGTTCACGCGTGCTTTTAACACAGAGTAAGGAGACAGAGAGAGGTTATGTACGACCATTCAGACCTCCCCGACTCTAGCACCTCTTTCTATTTACCTCTTACAATTCAATTCAAGGGCTTTATTGTCATGGGAAACATATTTTAACATTGCCAAATCAAGTGAAGTAGATAATAAAGGAAAGTGAAATAAACAATAAAAAGTAAACATTGTACTCACAGAAGTTCCAAAAGAATAAAAACGTTTCAAATGTCATATTATGGGGGGCTGGCTGGAGCGGAAGCTGTGGAATGGTATCAAATACATCAAAAACATGGTTTCCATTCCGTTCACTCCATTCCAGCCAATATTATTAGTCGTCCTCCCCTCAGCAGCCTCCACTGGATCTTCTTACATGCCAAGTGCGTGCTTACCCATGGAGCCCCCCCCCCCCCCCTCCTCTCCATGCTGCCTGAGATTCCAGGCATGTCTGTTTCAGTAAAATAAGCTCCTGTGTTCGGCCTCCTTGGCTCCAGAACACACCATGGAGCCAGCATGGCCACAGCTCTGACCACCCGGGCTGCACCGCTAAACGGCCCAACACACTCCTCCTGTGTGTGTGGGTGTTTTAGTGTTAGTGTGTGTGTGTGTGTGTGTAGATTCTCCATGGCTTCCTAGAGCTTAGGAAGTCACTTTTATTGTTTTCATCTTTTAGTTGTTTTTGCGTTGTGACTCCGAGGACCGATATATTATGTCCACCGGGAGGAGGACATAACATGTCTAAAGGTTACCGGACTTTCTGATCTATATCATGGACATGTCAAACGGCTACCATATTTTTTAACGGTTACCGTATTTTCCCAATAACACGGCCATGTCAAATGGTTACCGTATTCTCTGACTTATAAGGGACATGTCTGCGGGTTGCCGTTGGTTTTAAAGTGACATGTCTAACGGTTACCGTACTCTGTCGCAGCATCTCAATGACCTGAAGAAGGAGAACTTCAGCCTCAAGCTCCGCATCTACTTCCTGGAGGAGAGGATCCTGCAGAAGTACGAGGACACCAGTGATCATGTCTACCGCACGGTGAGTGTGTGTGTGTGTGTGTGTGTGTGTGTGTGTGTGTGTGTGTGTGTGTGTGTGTGTGTGTGTGTGTGTGTGTGTGTGTGTGTGTGTCTGTCTCTGCATGCATGTCACAATGTTGGGATGAAGTGATGGAAGATGAAGGGTTTTGTCCATTATGTTAAAAGCAGCGGTAGGGTCAATACATTCTGTGTTCCAGTCAGTTCAGGCATTGAACAGAGCCGTAGATGTTCAACTCACTAAGCACATGCAGTCATGCAGTCAGGTTAGTCTGTTGTCATCTATGTTAACTACCAGGTTACAGAGGGTACTTTCTAGTAGTAATAGTTGTGTTATTGTATAAGAATCAATTCAACTGACTGAGGAATTGAAATGGAATTGAGCCCAACTCTAGGTGAAGGGAGGATGAGATGAGCTGACACAATGTTCTGTGTGTGTCCCTCTGAGGAGATGGTACACATTATTTCTCTATGATGTCATTGTCCTACAGTGGTCCCTGCTACAGGTTCATGGCTAGAAGGGATCCAGCTTTTGTCAAATTAACATCAGATTTGACTTTTCTTAGCAGGTTAGGAGAACTTATGCAGCAGGTTAGGATAATTAACGTAGCAGGTTAGGAGTACATTTACATTTACATTTAAGTCATTTAGCAGACGCTCTTATCCAGAGCGACTTACAAATTGGTGCATTCACCTTATGACATCCAGTGGAACAGTAGTGCATCTAAATCTTTTAAGGGGGGTGAGAGGGATTACTTTATCCTATCCTAGGCATTCCTTAAATAGGTGGGGTTTCAGGTGTCTCCGGAAGGTGGTGTATTAGGTTAAGGTTTGGAAAAGGGTCAGGGTTAGCTAAAATGCACAAAAAAAGGACATTAATTTGACAAAAGCATTATCTTCTAGCTATGATCCTGCTACAGGAAGCCATATAATGGGCATTTTAGACATTATCTACTCTGCTGGGGTTCCTCTGCTGTGGTTCCTCTGCTGGGGTTCCTCTGGTGTGGTTCCTCTGCTGGGGTTCCTCTGGTGTGGTTGTGTGTTCTGTCTGGTGTCTATGGGTAGAATGTAGCGCTCGTTTGACAACTTAAATGTACAAAGAGAGATATCATTAATAAAATGCATGTCAATCTCTCCTGGCTCCACAAGACATGCCACCAGAGGTCTCTTCACAGTCCCCAAGTCCAGAACAGACTATGGGAGGTGCACAGTACTACATAGAGCCATGACTACATAGAACTCTATTCCACATCAGGTAACTGATGCAAGCAGTAGAATCAGATTTTAAAAACAGATAAAAAATACACCTTATGGAACAGTGGGACTGTGAAGAGACATAGGCACACACACATTATATTAGGCCATATGGCATTAGTGCATAAGCCTAAACTTTAGGGTGTAACTGTATGCGCGCACAATAGCCTGCCTACACGCTACTTTTGGGAACGGATAGAAAAAGTTAACGTAAATCCACGGAGGCAAAAACGACATTGTCGAAGTTCAATTCAATAAAAGAAAAGCTGCGAAATTGAGGGTTGAAAATAAAGAGAAGGGAGGGCCAGAAAAGTAATGTTTGTAAAAGATTTGGTGAAGTGGTAAAAGAGGATGATAGCAGTGTGATGATTGTGAGGCGCTACAAATTGGACAGTCACAAGATCGGACTTCAACTAGGCCTATGGTACAGTGGTTTGTCCTTTAAAAGTTGCAGCGTACTGCAGCACAGCTTGAATGGTGCCGCAGAATTCTATGGCACGTTATTTAAGTGTGAACTACTGGTACCATTAATGCTAGTTAGTGCTAATTTGACCACCAGAGGGCATCTCTGAGAAGCAAAGTGAGCAATTGTAATCTGAATAAAGGCCAAAATAATATTTGTAAAGGCCAAAACATTTATTTTTGTTTTTAGAGGGAGAGAAACGCTGGGCCAATTGTGTGCCACCCTATGAAACTCCAAATCACAGGCAGATGTGATACATAATCATACTTTTTGTGGTATTATTTGTTTTGTCTTTTCTGGTGGATTAAACTGAAATTGCAACCAATCACGGCCAGTTGTGATACAGCCAACCTAACTTAGATATACATTTGATGATAGAACTCTCCCCCTACCCTCCTTCCAGGCAAGTCTATTGTCCAGCTACCTGCTAATAGCCATAATGGCGCTGTACAACGTGACCGTGTGTGTTTGAAAGAGTATTTTCTAGAAAGCAAACATTTGTTTACCTTCATTAGACAACTTTGTTCCAATATTTCTGCAATTCAGTGGTATTTAATCCCATAGTAATTCGATATGGATCCATAACTAAATAAACATCGGCATTTTGAAAGAGTATTATTATAATTATTTTATTAACGAAAAAATATGCAAATTATTAGTTACATTGTTTGAACGTGCAGACTGGCACTAAGAACAGAGGAAACGTTTCCCTAGTCAACGCCAATTTTAGTGCAATGCCCCTTAAAGTGTTGCTATGTGCTACCCACTGTGGCAGGGTGGGGTTTCACCCCCCCCCCCCTCCCCCATGGGCTAGGTCTGCGGCCCATCCTGTGCCCCCTGCCCTCGTGCCTTGAACTTCGTGCGCTTTCAGTGGATACAGCTGGAGAACTGCAAGGCAATCCCATTGCGCGCCACTCGGGAGCCATGACAATATATATTGTCTTGATGCTGGACGGGCGGGCAGGCTTGATTGAAAAGCATGCATTGAGTTTTACATGCATTTAAGAGCAGTTGGAGACCGCGGAAGGAGAGTTGTATGGCATTGAAGCTCGACTGGAGGTTAGTAAACACAGTGTCCAAAGAGGGGCCAGAAGTATACAGAATGGTGTCGTCTGCATAGAGGTGAATCAGAAAATCACCAGCAGCAAGAGCGACATCATTGATGTATACAGACAGGAGAGTCGTCCTGAGAATTGAACCCTGTGGCTCCCCCATAAAGACTGCCAGAGGTCCGGACAACAGGCCCTCCAATTTGACACACTGAACTCTATCAGAGAAGTAGTTGGTGAACTAGGCGAGGCAATCATTTGAGAAACCAAGCCTGTCGAGTTTGGCAATAAGAATGTGGTGATTGACAGAGTCGAAAGCCTTGGCCAGGTCGATGAATACTCCTGCACAGTAATGAATGGTATTGATGGCGGTTATGATGGCATTTAGGACCTTGAGCGTGGCTGAGGTGCACCCATGACCAGTTCGGAAACCAGATTGCATAGCGGAGAAGGTACGGTGGGATTCTAAATGGTCGGTAATCTGTTTGTTAACATGGCTTTCGAAGACCTTAGAAAGACAGGGTAGCATAGATATAGGTCTGTAGCAGTTTGGGTCTAGAGTGTCAACCCCTTTGAAGAGGGGGAAGACTGCGGCAGCTGTCCAATCTTTGGGAATCTCAGACATTTACGAAAGAGAGGTTGAACAGGCTAGTAAGAGTGGCTGCAACAATTTCGGCAGATAATTTTAGAAAGAGAGGGTCCAGATTGTCTAGTCCGGCTGATTTGTAGGGGTCCAGATTTTGCAGCGCTTTCAGAACATCAGCTATCTGAATTTGGGTGAAGGAGAAATGGTGGGGGCTTGGGTGGGTTGCTGTGGAGGGTGCAGGGCTGTTTACCGGGGTAGGGGTAGCCAGGTGGAAAGCATGGCCATCCGTAGAGAAATGCTAATTGAAATGCTCAATTATAGTGGGTTTATCGGTGGTAACAATGTTTCCTAGTCTCAGAGCAGTGGGCAGCTGGGAGGAGGTGCTCTTATTCTCCATGGACTTTACAGTGTCCCAGAACTTTTTTGAGTTTGTACTACAGGATGCAAATTTCTGTTTGAAAAAGCTAGCCTTAGCTTTCCTTACTGCCTGTGTATATTTGTTCCTCACTTCCCTGAAAAGTTGCATATCACGGGGGCTATTCGATGCTAATGCAGAACGCCTCAGGATGTTTTTGTGCTGGTCAAGGGCAGACAAGTTTGGAGTGAACCAAGGACTAAATCTATCCCTAGTTCTACATTTTTTGAACGGGGCATGCTTATTTAAGATGGTGAGGAAGGCACTTTTAAAGAATAACCAGGCATCCTCTACTGACGGGATGAGGTCAATGTCATTCCAGGATACCCCGGCTAGGTCGATTAGAAAGGCCTGCTCGCAGAAGTGTTTTAGGAAGCGTTTGACAGTGATGAGGGGTGATCGTTTGGTCGCAGACCCATTACGGATGCAGGCAATGAGGCAGTGATCGCTGAGATCTTGATTGAAAACAGCAGAGGTGTATTTGGAGGGTGAGTTAGTTAGGATGATATCTATGAGGGTGCCTGTGTTTACGGATTTGAGGTTGTACATGGTAGGTTCATTGATAATTTGTGTGAGATTGAGGGCATCAAGTTTAGATTGCAGGATGGCCAGTTTAGGTCACCTAACAGCACGAGCTCAGAAGATAGATGGGGGGCAATCAATTCACATATGGTGTCGAGGGCACAGCTCGGGGCAGAGGGTGGTCTATAGCAAGCGGCAACAGTGAGAGACGTGTTTCTGGAAAGGTGCATTTTTAGAAGTAGATGCTCGAATTGTTTGGGTACAGACCTGGATATTAAGACAGAACTCTGCAGGCTATCTTTGCAGTAGATTGCAACACCGCCCACTTTGGCAGTTCTATCTTGGCGGAAAATGTTATAGTTGGGGATGGAGATTTCAGGGTTTTTGGTTGTTTTCCTAAGCCAGGATTCAGACATGGTTAAGACATCCGGGTTGGCAGAGTGTGCTAAAGCAGTGAGTAAAACAAACTTAGGGAGTAGGCTTCTAATGTTAACATGCATGAAACCAAGGCTTTATGGTTACAGAAGTCAACAAATGAGAGCACCTGGGGAGTGGGAGATGAGCTAGGCACTGCAGGAGTCTCCCGCCTGTCCGGTGCTGCCGGAATCTCCCGTCCATTCGGGACCCATTGCTAGGGTCCCCAGTCCGAGGTCGGCGGCGAAGGTCGCCGCTCGAAAGAGGCCACGGAGGCGGTTGAGGAGGCAGACAAAGATGGTGGAGTATGGTGGAGTGGGGTGGCACCAGAGCCACCACCGCGGACAGACACCCACCACGACCCTCCCCTATAGGTTCAGGTTTTGCACCTTTGGGGGGGGGGGGAGAGAGGTACTGTCACGTTCTGACCTTAGTTCCTTTGTTATGTCTTTGTTTTAGTATGGTCAGGGCGTGAGTTGGGTGGGCTGTCTATGTCCCTTTTTCTATAATTTGGGATTTTCTGTGTTCGGCCTGGTATGGTTCTCAATCAGAGGCAGTTGTCAATCATTGTCCCTGATTGAGAATCATACTTAGGTAGCCTGGTTTCACTTTTGAATGGTGGGTGTTTATTTTCTGTTCTGTGTTTTGTTGCACCGTTCAGGACTGTTCGTTAGTCGTGTATTGTTTTTTGTTTCAGTATTCATTCTTTATTAAATTACAACTTGGTCCTCTGTTTCTCCCGACGACAACCGTTACAATAATGACAAAAGCGAAGCTACATATATCTAATTATAGACATGTTTACTGAAAAATAGCCTTCCAAAATGGAGGAAATTATAAGCAGAAACATATCAAAATCAGGCAACAAAAAACAATCCTGCAACCCCTGTTAAAGAAATCGTTCTGCAGTCTTTGACTGTAGCTTATAGCATATTGTCTATATTTGCAGGTTAGAGTTGGGTGCGGGCCTTTTTCCTTCCTTTTTTACTATCCTTGTGAGGACCTTTGGAACCCACCCACCCACGCACGCACGCGCACACACACACACACACACACACACACACACACACACACACACACACACACACACACACACACACACACACACACACACACACACACACACACACACACACACACACACACACACACACACACACACACACACACACACACACACACACACACACACAGCTCTTAGGCTGGTCTCATCCTCAGGTTGGCACACAGACAGCTCCTAATCCCAGGGAAAGGGCAGCAGTCTGGGGTACGAGATGGTAGCCTGCTGCCTCATCTGACCTCCGAGATGCATGTTACAAGGGGGTGTGAGGGGAGGGTGTGTGAGATCATATATACACTACATTACCGAAAGTATGTGGACACCGGCTCGAACATCTCATTCCAAAATCATGGGCATTAATATGGAGTTGGTCCCCACTTTGCTGCTATAACAGCCTCCACTCTTCTGGGAAGGCTTTCCACTAGATGTCTGAACATTGCTGCGGGCATTTGTTTCTACTCAGCCACAAGAACCTTAGTGAGGTCGGCAACTGATGTTGGGCGATTAGGCTTGGCTCACAGTCGGCATTCCAATTGATCCCAAAGGTGTTTGATGGGGTTGAGGTCAGGGCTCTGTGCATGCCAGTCAAGTTCTTCCACACTGATCTCAACAAACTATTTCTGTATGGACCTCGCTTTGAGAACGAGGGAATTGTCATGCTGCAACAGGAGCAGGCCTTCCCCAAACTGTTGCCACAAAGTTGGAAGCACAAAATAATTTAGAATAAGGGTACTCAACTCTTTCCTTTTTTTGTTGTTGAATTTTTACCCCTTTTTCTACCCAATTTTGTGGTATCCAATTGTTAGTAGCTACTATCTTGTCTCATCGCTACAACTCCCGTACGGGCTCGGGAGAGACGAAGGTTGAAAGTCATGCGTCCTCCGATACACAATCCAACCAAGCCGCACTGCTTCTTAACACAGCGCGCATCCAACCCAGAAGCCAGCTGCACAAATGTGTCTGAGGAAACACTGTGCACCTGGCAACCTTGGTTAGCACGCACTACGCCCGGCCCGCCACAGGTGTCGCTGGTGCGCGACGAGACAAGGATATCCCTACCGGCCAAGCCCTCCCTAACCCGGATGACGATAGGCCAATTGTGCGTCGCCCCACGGACCTCCCAGTCGCGGCCGGTTACGACAGAGCCTGGGCACGAACCCAGAGTCTCTGGTGGCACAAAAAAATATACCACGGCTGTCAGCCAAGCTGAAGTACAGTGCCCTTAACCACTGCGCCACCCGGGAGGCCAGGGTACTCAGCTCTTACCCTAAGAGGTCTCGAGCCTGCTAGTTTTCTGTTCTACCTGTTAATTAATTGCAGAAACCTGGTGTCGCTGGTCTAAATAAGTCCCTGATTAGAGGGGAACAATGAAAAAATGCATGGGAACTGGCTTTGAGGTGCAGAGTTGAGTTTGAGGGCTCTAGAATGTCATTGTATTGCTGTAGCGTTAAGATTTCCCTTCACAGGAACTAGCCCAAACCATGAAAAACAGCCCCAGACCACTATGCCTCCTCCATCAGACGTTACAATTGACTCTATGCATTCTGGCAGGTGGTGTTCTCCTGGCATCCGCCAAACCTAGATTTGTCCGTCAGAAAGGTGGCATCCTATGACGGTGCCACATTGAAAGTCACTGAGCTCTTCAGTAAAGACATTCTACTGACAATGTTGGTCTATGGAGATTGTATGGCTGTGTGCTCGATTTCATACACCTGTCAGCAAGGGGTGTTGCTGAAATAGCCAAATCCACTAATTTGAATGGGTGTCCACATACTTTTGTATATATAGTGTATGTGTGAGTGGGGGTGTGCATGTGTGTGTGTTCTAAGTGTGTTTGTGTGTTCTTGGTCTGTGTGTATGTGTAAGGTGACTCTGTGAGCCAGCTGTTGTCTGGGTGCGGATGGAAATGGTAAAATCCATTATTGGTCCCTTCGCCAGAATCCCTATAGGCCACCACTCCAGAGAGGAGTAGTGGTGTAGTAGAGAGATTAATGTGCGTGGCTATGTGCTGTGTGTGTGTATGTGTGTGTTTGTATGTTTTCATGCTGGCTTTCATCTGTGTGTGAGTGTGTGATTGTGTGTGTCTACATTCTTCCAATACATTCTTCTTCAGCCCTTAATCTCCTCCCTGATCATCAGTAAACCTCTGATATGAGAATCATGCAAACAAGATGGCTGATATGATCCAAATAAACAAGATGGCTGACCTTATCCAAATTAACAAGATGGCTAACCTTATCCAAATAACAAGATGGCTGATCTGATCCAAATAAACAAGACCTGAATGTGCTCTGACTCATCCTCTATCGTGCATGCCACAGCTAATTGAGTAGAAAGAGGTTTGACCAAACTGACACTTTCATGTTTTATCATGTTATAATTAAGCAATAGGCATGAGGGGGTGTGCAATATGACCAATATAGCACAGCTAAGGGCTGTTCTTAAGCACGATGCAACGCGGAGTGCCTGGATACAGCCCTTATCCAAGGTATATTGGCCATATACCACAAACCCCCAAGATGCATTATTGCTATTATAAACTGGTTACTAGTGTAATTAGAGCAGTAAAAAAGTCATACCCGTGGTGTACGTTCTGATATACCACGGCTGTCAGCCAATCAACATTCACTGCTCGAACCACCCGGGTTATAATTACCATTAGTAACCATTATAATTACTATTCACAAAATAATAATTCAAGGAATATTATTCTGAAGTATGAGGACTACGGTTCGTATCCATTTAAACGTAGTCAGATTTATTACAGTTACACAATAAGAATACAATTGACAAATAGTACATACCAGAAGTCTTCCATTTTTTATACATTTTTTATTTCACCTTTATTTAACCAGGTAGGCCAGATCACATTTATTTAACCAGGTAGGCCAGATCACATTTATTTAACCAGGTAGGCCAGTTGAGAACAAGTTTCATTTATAACTGCGACCTGGCCAGGATAAAGCAAAGCAGTGTGACATAAACATCAACACAGAGTTACACATGGGATAAATAAACCTACAGTCAATAACACAATATAACAAGTATATGTACAGTGTGTACAAATGTAGTAAGATTAGGGAGGTAAGGCAATAAATAGGCCATAGAGGCAAAATAATTACAATTTAGCATTAACACTGGAGTGATAGAAGTGCAGATGATGATGTGCATGTAGAGATACTAGGGTGCATAAAAGCAACAACAACAAAAATAACAATATGAGGATGAGGCAGTTGGGTGTGCTATTTACAGATGGGCTGTGTACAGGTACAGTGATCGGTAAGCTGCTCTGACAGCTGATGCTTAAAGTTAGAGAGGGAGATATAAGTCTCCAGCTTCAGTGATTTTTTGCAATTCGTTCCAGTCATTGGCAGCAGAGAACTGGATGGAAAGGCAGCCAAAGGAAGTGTTGGCTTTGGGGGTGACCAGTGAACTATATCTGCTGGAGCGTGAACTACGGGTGGGTGCTGCTATGGTGACCAGTGAGCTGAGACAAGGTGGGGCTTTACCTAGCAAAGACTTAGATGACCTGGATGACCTGGAGCCAGTGGGTTTGGTGCCGAATATGTAGCGAGGGCCAGCCAACGAGAGTAGTGGTGGGTAGTATATGGGGCTTTGGTGACAAAACGGATGGCACTGTGATAGACTACATCCAATTTGCTGAGTAGAGTGTTGGAGGTTATTTTGTAAATGACATCGCCGAAGTCAAGGATCGGTAGGATAATCAGTTCTTCGAGGGTATGTTTGGCAGCATGAGTGAAGGATGCTTTGTTGCGAAATAGGAAGCCAATTCTAGATTTAAAATTGGATTGGAGATGCTTAATGTGAGTCTGGAAGGAGAGTTTACAGTCTAACCAGACACCTAGGTATTTGTAGTTGTTCACTTATGCTAAGGCAGAACCGTCCAGAGTAGTGATGCTGGTTGGGCGGGGGCGGGCAGCAATCGGTTGAAGAGCATGCACTTAGTTTTACTTGGAGTTGGAGGCCACGGAAGGAGTGTTGCATGGCATTGAAGTTTGTTTGGAGGTTTGTTAACACAGTGTGGTGGATCAGAGAATCAGCAGCAGCAAGAGCGACATCATTGATATATACAGAGAAAAGAGTCGGCCCGAGAATTGAACCCTGTGGCACCCCCATAGAGACTACTAGAGGTCCAGACAACGGGCCCTCCGATTTGACACACTGAACTCTATCTGAGAAGTAGTTGGTGAACCAGGGGAGGCAGTCATTTGAGAAACTGAGGCTATTGAGTCTGCCGATAAGAATGTGGAAGCCTTGGCCAGGTTGATGAAGACGGCTGCACAGTACTGTCTTTTATCGATGGTGGTTGCCACAAGATACATGCTATCTAAAAGTCTATAGGTTATGTATAAAAACACACTATAATGTAATGGAACGCTACGCCAGGATAATTACATTGACTCCATGAGCAAAGTGTCAACCCAGCCAAATCCCAGTGTCTCATATCGTCTAATTAACATCACTTTGCATGGCACAAAACATTACAACAAAAGGCAGGAAAGCAACACACGCATTCTTGGATCTAATCATCACAACTCTCATCTTAATGATAGGAGTGTACATCTGCGTTGCTCCCTCTTTGAACTGACCGCCATCCGATAAACAAATTAACAATAAATCCAGCACAATGAAACATATCAACATTTCTAGCTCTTTAGGAACACTTGAAACAATCCAAACATGACAATTTAATTCACACAGTAACATTCATTGACAATTTCACGTTTCATTGTGTCTTCACACCTTCAACGGTGTCCACGCTCCCAGCGTTCTGTGAGAAGGGAACGTCCCTTCCTAGAGATTACCACAGGTGTGATGGACCCCTGCGATAGCCCACAGATGGTCAGCCATCCAAACTATCTCATACAGTGCCTTGCAAAAGTATTCACCATCTTGGCGTTTTTCCTATTTTGTTGCATTACAACCTGTAATTTAAATTGATTTTTATGTCGATTTCATGTAATAGACATACACAAAATAGTCCAAATTGGTGAAGTGAAATGAAGAAAATTACGGAAAAGTGGTGTGTGCATATTTATTCACCCCCTTTCCTATGAAGCCCTTAAATAAGATCTGGTGCAACCAATTACATTCAGAAGTCACACAATGAATTAAATAAAGTCCACCTGTGTGCAATCTAAGTGTCACATAATCTGTCACATGATCTCAGTATATGACCTGTTCTGAAAGGCCACAGAGTCTGCAACACCACTAAGCAAGGGGAACCACCAAACAAACTGCACCATGAAGACCAAGGAGCTCTCCAAACAGGTCAGGGAGAAGTACAGATCAGGGTTGGGTTATAAAAAAATATCCAAAACTTTTAACATATATATTCTGGCACCACAACAAACTTACCAGGAGCCGCCCACTAAAAATCACGGACCAGGCAAGGAGGGCATTAATCAGGAAGGCAACAAAGAGACCAAAGGTAACCCTGAAGGAGCTGCAAAGCTCCACAGAGGAGATTGGAGTATCTGTCCATAGGACCACTTTTAGCCGTACAATCCATAGAGCTGGGCTTTATGGAAGAGTGGCCAGAATAAAGCCATTGCTTAAAGAAAAAAATAAGCAAACACGTTTGGTGTACGCCAGAAGGCATGTGGGAGACTCCCCAAACATATGGAAGAAGCTACTCTGACTAAAATGGAGTTTTTTGGCCATCAAGGAAAACACTATGTCTGGCACAAACCCAACACCTCACATCACCCTGAGAACACCATCCTGTTTTTCATCAGCAGGGACTGGGAAACTGGTCAGATTTGAAGAAATGATGGATGACACTAAATACAGGGAAATTCTTGAGGGAAATCTGTTTCAGTCTTCCAGAGATTTGAGACTGGGACGGAGGTTCACCTTCCAGCAGGACAATGACCCTAAGCATACTGGTAAAGCAACACTCGAGTGGTTTAAGGGGAAACATTTAAATGTCTTGGAATGGCCTTTTATTTTATTTTTATTTAACCAGGCAAGTCAGTTAAGAACAAATTCTTATTTTCAATGACAGCCTAGGAACAGTGGGTTAACTGCCTGTTCAGGGGCAGAACGACAGATTTGTACCTTGTCAGCTCGGGGGTTTGAACTTGCAACCTTCTGGTTACTAGTCCAAGACAATATGATAATGCTGTCACTTCCCACTGGACAAATACTGGTTGAATCAATGTTGTTTCCACCTCCTTTCAACAAAACAATCTATGTGAGGACATTGAATAAAGGTGGGAAAACTGATTGGATTTTTAAAAAGTATTCAACGTAAGGGAGTTAGGTATTTTTTGGACACAACTTTTTACCTAAATCCAATGACATGGTGACATGTTTTGTTGATTTCACGTTGAATTCATGATAGTTAACAACTCAACCAAATGTAAGTTAAAAGCAGATGTTGAAATGACATCTGTGCCCAGTGGAATCGTTGTCTCAGATACAGTAATTATGTTAATTTGGCCTTGGGATTGTTTCTTTGTTGATCTGCTTGATTCAGTTGATTTCCTGGCACCGTTTCTGTTGTCTTAGTTTACACTCCCTGCTCAGAGTGGGAGGGAGAGGATTTCTATATATAGTCCAAGCTTGAGTACAATCATTTATTCAACACATTTGTTTTTCTGCAATGGGTTTGACTTACTTGTTTTCATCCCAATATCTGTGCATGTGTACAGTATAGCTTCCGTCCCTCTCCTCACCCCTTCCTGGGCTCCTGGTTCGAGCACACATCTGCACACATCGACAACAGTCACTCTCAAAGCATCGTTACCCATCACTCCACAAAAGCCGCGGCCCTTGCAGAGCAAGGGGAACAACTACTTCAAAGTCTCAGAGCGAGTGACGTCACCGATTGAAACGCTATTAGCGCGCACCCCGCTAACTAGCTAGCCATTTCACATCGGTTACACATGCATGTCAGTATAAAAAATTATTCGGATTAACAAGTACACATTTTTTTTTCAAAGGTACTTAAAGATTCTTATAAATAAAGTAGTCAAAGGTTTAGTATTTGGTCTCATATTTCTAGCATATTTCAATGAAATATGAATTTGCAGTTAGTTTTGGTTGCGTTTCAGATTATGTTGTGCCCAATAGAAATGAATGGTAAATCATGTATTGTGTTATTATGGAGTCACTTGAATTGTGATTAATGATGATTTAGAAAGTTACAGAGGGTCAAAGATCATACCCCCAACCCATGCTAACCTCTCACCATTACTCATAACAGGGGAGGTTAGCATGTCTTGGGGTTATGATCTTTGACCCTCTGTAACTTTCTCACTCATCATTATTCAGGATTCATTCAGGACCATCCATAATCATGTTAGCATCCATATTAATTTGGAAGTGTTTGGAAACATATTATATTCTTATTTCTTATAATAAAAGTGGCTCCAAAATGAATGACACATTACATTATTTACCATTCATTTCTATTGGGCACAAAATAATCTGAAACACACCCAAGAAAAACTGCAAATGCATCCAACAAGTTTGTAGAGTCACAAGCTTAATGTAAGCATTGCGTGCTAAGAATATGGGACCAAATATTCCTAGAATCTTATGGGATGTCAATAATTGTTACCTCTACCTTGTTGATATAGTTTTGTAATACTTGTTAAACAAAATATCTTTCTCTAGGCAATTGTATTAGTATAAAGGTATATACTTTATTTGAGCATACAATATAGCTCAGTATTTAAATAATATATTTTATACAGTCATTATCGCTCATCTTTATCAAGGGTGTCAATAATTTCAGACCCCACTGTATGCGTGTGTGAATGCATGGCTAAGTGTGTGTGTGTCAGCGGCTAGGCCTAGCACTATACTCTTAACCCCATGTCTCGGCCAATCAGGCAGCCTTGTACCACTCCAGTGCATATCTAGTTATAAGGGGAACTGTTACTGTGGGCCGAGGGGGCGGGGAGGGGGGCAGGAATAGCAGGTGCACCATGGACTCCTATATTTAGAGCTGTGTGGATAACAGGAAAAAATTCCGGTTACTGTCTGTCAAGCAGTGACTAATGATGTGAAATCCGTTGAAATTAATTTCAATTTGTTTACGTGACTTTGGCTTTTGTAAGTCTCTCTGGGTAACATTGTCTGCTAAATTGCTAAAATGTTTATGTAAAATGTTATCTTACGAACATTGCTTTTGTTTTGCTGAAGTATTTCCTAAATGTATAAGATCAATAAGATTTATATTTCACACTGCAAGGACACAGCGTAGTCATTAACTAAAGGTTGTGTGTCAATACCAGTCCAAAAGGCCAAAATGCCAGTTTCAGTGTGGGTGAGCTCTAGTGACACGTGCACTGGGGGTCTGCTTACTCTGTGTGTGTGCACATGTATCCAGGGTCAGTGTGAGTGTTAAGGACAGACAGATAGTTTTGCTATGAAGGTGTGATGAACTGGAATACCTCTCTGGCTAGAAGACAGAGCAGATTCTAAAGGTCAATAGACTGGGGGAAGAACTATAATACTACATACAGGTCTGACAGAGTGAGAGAGATGGAAGGATGTGGGAGACAGGAAATGAGAGAAATGGAATAGAAAATATTGAGAGAAA
This sequence comes from Oncorhynchus nerka, assembly GCF_034236695.1. Taxonomy (NCBI): domain Eukaryota; kingdom Metazoa; phylum Chordata; class Actinopteri; order Salmoniformes; family Salmonidae; genus Oncorhynchus; species Oncorhynchus nerka. Next base: position 38,692,097 of record NC_088424.1, read on the forward strand.
AAGTGAGAATAGAATACAGTTTGAATTTCAGAGAGTGAAAAGAGAGATAAGAGAAAGAGGACAGAGATAAGCAACAATAACACGAAAGAAAGAGAGAGAGACGGTAGTGTCTTATCCCTGTCCAGGGTCACAACTGGACAATTGAACCTCACCATTAATTCCCAGTCACATTGCCAATCCATTTTCCATATCCCAAATCCCTATCTTAAAGGCCCTGTTGTCACGTTCGTCGTAAGGATCAGACCAAGGCGCAGCGTGAGTAGAGTTCCACATAATTTTAATAAATCGAAACTCACTCAACAAAACAACAAACAACCAAACGAAACCTGAAGCTATACAAATAGTGCTGACAGGCAACTATACATAGACAAGATCCCACAACACAAATGAGTAAAATGGCTACCTGAATATGATCCCCAATCAGAGACAACGATAAACAGCTGTCTCTGATTGGGAACCATATCATGCCAACATAGACATACAAAAACCCCTAGACATACAAAAACCCCTAGACATAGAAAAACTAGAGTACCCACCCTAGTCACACCCTGACCTAACCAAAATATATAGAAAAACTGTGATATCTAAGGTCAGGGCGTGACACCTGTCCTAGCTCAGAACCCTATTCTGGTTCACTGTGCCTGTCAGAGCAGATAACCAAGGTGTGTACTTTAACCCCTGACCCCTGGTATAAGCCCCAGAGATGCTCTGCTTTCCCCCTGGTTTAAGTATGTGAGCCTAACAGTTAGTTACCCTCCATTGTGAGGTGAGGGGAATGACATTTTACCTTTATAATGATGAAAATATAATAACTTTATGTTGTATTTACACAGTAGCCTATTAAAATGTATGTTTGGCAATGGAACCAGGGCTGTTGAAAGTCCTGGATACGTTTTGTAACCTCTACTAACTCCTGAGTGGTGCAGCGGTCTAAGGCACTGCATCTCAGTGCTAGAGCGGTCACTACAGACACCCTGGTTCGAGTCCAGGCTGTATCTTCAACCGGCTGTTATTGGGAGTCCCATAGAGCGGTGCACAATTGGCCCAGTGTTGTCCGGGTTTGGCCGGGGTAGGCCGTCATTGTAAATAAAAATTTGTTCTTAACTGACTTGCCTAGTTAAATAAAGGATGTAATAAAAATGTGCTTTGCACTGGTGTGAGATGTGGCAAAGAGCTGATGTTAGCAAGATCTCTAACAGATCTGGGACCAGTCCAGATTGATACATGTTTATTCTATGAATTGATATGCATTCTTTGTTAAACTTTGATAGGTTTAAAGTAAAGTGTGCAATGGACAGGACATTATAGATTTTTGGTAACCTCCAAAAAGTTTGGGTTTCCTGGCAGCCTGTCCCATCATAAAATATAACATCTGTGACAGGAGAGAACCATGTTCCCTACTAATGTTACGTATGCACACCACACCACTCTGATTGATACAGCAGAGAGAGGGGGAGGGAAGGAGGAAAATTGATGCAGCATAGGAGGGGTGTGGGGATCAGGTGTAGATGGTGAAGGTATTTGGGGGTTGTGGGTGAGAAGGAGAGAGGACAGGTTGTGCGTGTAGGGTTGCTGTTGCTGGCTAGCTGTGGGATGGTTTTGGAGGGGGATAGAAGACACTGGATACTGTACAGGACAAGCACTAGGTGCATTTGGAAGGCAGGAGTTTCCAGGAGAGTAATAGGGTATACTGTTCCTCTGGGCATCAGGGGTCTTTGCAAGGCAGTACAAGTCAGTGGAGGCTGGTGGGAGGAGCTACAGGAAGACGGGCTCATTGTAATGGGTGGAATGGAATTAATGGATCGGAGTCAAACGTGGTTTCCATACGTTTTGATGTGTTTGAAACCATTCCATTAATTCCATTCCAGGACAATGAGCCTGTCCTCTACTCTCTTCCTGTGTTTTACACTAATTGTACTAATGGTGCCTGCACTTCTTTGAGTTTCTATGACTTCATTGACTTGTTTTAAAGTTTCTATTTGATATTTCTTGTCTTCTGAGATGAATTGTTATGATGTGGTTGAGGATGATGATGATGATAATGGTGATGACGGTGACAACGACGACAATATTGATGATGTCATTTTTTCTATCAAACATAATTCCAGTCTGATTTCGTGTTCTATTCTCCCTGTGTTCCAGAACATCGAGTTGAAGGTAGAAGTGGAGAGCTTGAAGCAAGAGTTACAGGAGAAACAAGACCTTCTTGACAAGGCTCTGTAAGTCCAGTCAGACACTCCCAGACTGACCATTGAATGCATTGACCAACCTCAGTCATCTGATCTGAGAATCTGTCACTTTTTACGTCAAATTAAATTGCAATGTAGACTGACAGCCAACCAACAGATCAAATCAAATTGTATTGGTCACATACACACATTTAGCAGATGTTATTGCGGATGTAGCAAAATGCTTGTGTTCCTAGCTCCAAAGGTGCAGTAGTATCTAAATCAAATCAAATCAAAATCAAATTTATTTATATAGCCCTTCGAACATCAGCTGATATCTCAAAGTGCTGTACAGAAACCCAGCCTAAAACCCCAAACAGCAAGCAATGCAGGTGTAGAAGCACGGTGGCTAGGAAAAACTCCCTAGAAAGGCCAAAACCTAGGAAGAAACCTAGAGAGGAACCAGGCTATGTGGGGTGGCCAGTCCTCTTCTGGCTGTGCCGGGTGGAGATTATAACAGAACATGGCCAAGATGTTCAAATGTTCATAAATGACCAGCATGGTCAAATAATAATAATCACAGGCAGAACAGTTGAAACTGGAGCAGCAGCATGGCCAGGTGGACTGGGGACAGCAATGAGTCATCATGTCAGGTAGTCCTGAGGCATGATCCTAGGGCTCAGTTCCTCCGAGAGAGAGAAAGAAAGAGAGAAATAGAGAATTAGAGAGAGCATACTTAAATTCACACAGGACACCGGATAGGACAGGATAAGTACTCCAGATATAACAAACTGACCCTAGCCCCCCGACACATAAACTACTGCAGCATAAATACTGAAGGCTGAGACAGGAGGGGTCAGGAGACACTGTGGCCCCATCCGATGACACCCACGGACAGGGCCAAACAGGAAGGATATAACCCCACCCACTTTGCCAAAGCACAGCCCCCACACCACTAGAGGGATATCTTCAACCACCAACTTACCATCCTGAGACAAGGGCGAGTATAGCCCACAAAGATCTCCGCCACAGCACAACCCAAGGGGGGGCGTCAACCCAGACAGGAAGATCACATCAGTGACTCAACCCACTCAAGTGACGCACGCCTCGTAGGGACGGTATGAAAGAGCCCTAGTAAGCCAGTGACTCAGCCCCTGTAATAGGGTTAGAGGCAGAGAATCCCAGCAAGGGCGGTTCGTTTCTCCAGAGCCTTTCCGTTCACCTTCACACTCCTGGGCCAGACTACACTCAATCATATGACCCACTGAAGAGATGAGTCTTCGGTAAAGACTTAAAGGTTGAGACCGAGTTTGCGTCTCTCACATGGGTAGGCAGACCATTCCATAAAAATGGAGCTCTATAGGAGAAAGCCCTGCTTCCAGCTGTTTGCTTAGAAATTCTAGGGACAATTAGGAGGCCTGCGTCTTGAGACCGTAGCGTACGTGTAGGTATGTACGGCAGGACCAAATCAGAGAGATAGGTAGGAGCAAGTCCATGTAATGCTTTGTAGTTTAGCAGTAAAACCTTGAAATCAGCCCTTGCCTTGACAGGAAGCCAGTGTAGGGAGGCTAGCACTGGAGTAATATGATCAAATATTTTGGTTCTAGTCAGGGTTCTAGCAGCCATATTTAGCACTAACTGAAGTTTATTTAGTGCTTTATCCGGGTAGCCGGAAAGTAGAGCATTGCAGAAGTCTAACCTAGAAGTGACAAAAGCATGGATTCATTTTTCTGCATCATTTTTGGACAGAAAGTTTCTGATTTTTGCAATGTTACGTAGATGGAAAAAAAGCTGTCCTTGAAACAGTCTTGATATGTTCTTCAAAAGAGAGATCAGGAACCAGAGTAACGCCGAGGTCCTTCACAGTTTTATGTGAGACGACTGTACAACCATTAAGATTAATTGTTAGATTCAACAGAAGACCTCTTTGTTTCTTGGGACCTAGAACAAGCATCTCTGTTTTGTCCGAGTTTAAAAGTAGACAGTTTGCAGCCATCCACTTCCTTATGTCTGAAACACATGCTTCTAGCGAGGGCAATTTTGGGGCTTAACCATGTTTCATTGAAATGTACAGCTGTGTGTGATCCGCATAGCAGTGAAAGTTAACATTATGTTTTCGAATGACATCCCCAAGAGGAAAAAAAAAGTGAAAACAATAGTGGTCCTAAAACGGAACCTTGAGGAACACCAACATTTACAGTTGATTTTTCAGAGGACAAACCATTCACAGAGACAAACTGATATCTTTCCGACAGATAAGATCTAAACCAGGACAGAACTTGTCCATGTAGACCAATTTGGGTTTCCAATCTCTCCAAAAGAATGTGGTGATCGATGATATCAAAAGCAGCACTAAGGTCTAGGAGCACGAGGACAGATGCAGAGCCTCGGTCTGATGCCATTAAAAGGTAATTTACCACCTTCACAAGTGCAGTCTCAGTGCTATGATGGGGTCTAAAACCAGACTGAAGCATTTCGTATACATTGTTTGCCTTCAGGAAGGCAGTGAGTTGCTGCGCAACAGCCTTTTCTAAAAAATTTGAGAGGAATGGAAGATTCGATATAGGCCGATAGTTTTTTATATTTTCTGGGTCAAGGTTTGGCTTTTTCAAGAGAGGCTTCATTACTGCCACTTTTAGTGACTTTGGTACACATCCGGTGGATAGAGAGCTGTTTATTATGTTCAACATCGGAGGGCCAAGCACAGGAAGCAGCTCTTTCAGTAGTTTAGTTGGAATAGGGTCCAGTATGCAGCTTGAAGGTTTCGAGGCCATGATTATTTTCATCATTGTGTCAAGAGATATAGCACTAAAACACTTGAGTGTCTCTCTTGATCCTAGGTCCTGACAGAGTTGTGCAGACTCAGGACAACTGAGCTTTGAAGGAATACGCAGATTTAAAGAGGAGTCTGTACTGTTTTTCCAAGCTAGTCAGAAGACTTCCAGTTTGGTGTGGCGCCATTTCCGTTCCAATTTTCTGGAAGCTTGCTTCAGAGCTCGGGTATTTTCTGTATACCAGGGAGCTAGTTTCTTATGAGAAATGTTTTTAGTTTTTAGGGGTGCAACTGCATCTAGGGTATTGCGCAAGGTTAAATTGAGTTCCTCAATTAGGTGGTTAACTGATTTTTGTCCTCTGGCATCCTTGGGTCAACAGAGGGAGTCTGGAAGGACATCAAGGAATCTTTGTCTGTGAATTTATAGCACGACTTTTCATGTTCCTTGGTTGGGGTCTGAGCAGATTATTTGTTGCAATTGCAAACGTAATAAAATGGTGGTCCGATAGTCCAGGATTATGAGGAAAAACATTAAGATCCACAACATTTATTCCATGGGACAAAACTAGGTCCAGAGTATGACTGTGACAGTGAGTAGGTCCAGAGGCATGTTGGACAAAACCCACTGAGTCGATGATGGCTCCGAAAGCCTTTTGGAGTGAGTCTGTGGACTTTTCCATGTGAATATTAAAGTCACCAAAGATTAGAATATTATCTGCTATGACTACAAGGTCCGATAGGAATTCAGGGAACTCAATGAGGAACGCTGTATATGGCCCAGGAGGCCAGTAAACAGTAGCTATAACAAGTGATTGAGTAGGCTGCATAGATTTCATGACTAGAACCTCAAAAGACGAAAACGTCTTTTTTTGTTGTTGTAAATTGAAATTTGCTATCGTAAATGTTAGCAACACCTCCACCTTTGCGGGATGCACAGGGGATATGGTCATTAGTGTAGCCAGGAGGTGAGGCCTCGTTTAACACAGTAAATTCATCAGGCTTAAGCCATTTTTCAGTCAGCTGCCTGGCCTGCACCCTATTTCATTGTGGAGCTAGAGGAGGGCCAGGCCAATCACATCAAGATTATGATCAGTGATTAGTTCATTGACTATAATTGCCTTTGAAGTAAGGGATCTAACATTAAGTAGCCCTATTTTGAGATGTGAGGTATCATGATCTCTTTCAATAATGACAGGAATGGAGGTCTTTATCCTAGTGAGATTGCTAAGGCGAACACCGACATGTTTAGTTTTGCCCAACCTAGGCCGAGGCACAGACACGGTCTCAATGGGGATAGCTGAGCTGACTACACTGACTGTGCTAGTGGCAGACTCCACTATGCTGGCAGGCTGGCTAACAGCCTGCTGCCTGGCCTGCACCCTATTTCATTGTGGAGCTAGAGGAGTTAGAGCCCTGTCTATGTTGGTAGATAAGATGAGAACACCCCTCCAGCTAGGATGGAGTCCGTCACTCCTCAGCAGGTCAGGCTTGGTCCTGTTTGTGGGTGAGTCCCAGAAAGAGGGCCAATTATCTACAAATTCTATCTTTTGGGGGGGGCAGAAAACAGTTTTCAACCAGCGATTGAGTTGTGAGACTCTGCTGTAGAGCTCATCACTCCCCCTAACTGGGAGGGGGCCAGAGACAATTACTCGATGCCGACACATCTTTCGAGCTGATTTACAAGCTGAAGCTATGTTGCGCTTGGTGATCTCTGACTGTTTCATCCAAACATCGTTGGTGCCGACGTGGATAACAATATCTCTATACTCGCTACACTCGCCAATTTCAGCTTTAGCCAGCACCATCTTCAGATTAGCCTTAAAGTCGGTAGCCCTGCCCCCTGGTAAACAGTGTATGATCGCTGGGTGATTCGTTTTAAGTCTAATAATATAACAGTTCACAACAATACACATATCTAAAAGTAAAATAATGGAATTGAGAAAGATATACAGTTGAACTCAGCCAAATACATTTAAACTCCGTTTTTCACAATTCCTGACATTTAATCCTAGCAAAAATTCCCGGTTTTAGGTCAGTTAGGATCACCACTTTATTTTTAAGAATGTGAAATGTCAGAACAACAGTAGAGAGAATGATTTATTTCAGCTTTTATTTCTTTCATCACATTCCCAGTGGGTCAGAAATTTACATACACTCAATTAGTATTTGGTAGTATTGCCTTTAAAATTTTTAACTTCCCACAATAAGTTGGATGAATTTTGGCCCATTCCTCCTGGCAGAGCTGGTATAACTGAGTCAGGTTTGTAGGCCTCCTTCCTCACACATGCTTTTTCAGTTCTGCCCACAAATGTTCTATAGGATTGAGGTCAGGGCTTTGTGATGGCCACTCCAATACCTTGACTTTGTTGTCCTTAAGCCATTTTGCCATAACTTTGGAAGTATGCTTGGGGTCATTGTCCATTTGGAAGATCCATTTGTGACCAAGCTTTAACTTCCTGACTGATGTCTTGAAATGTTGCTTCAATATATCCACATAATTTTACTTTCTCATGATGCCATCTTTTTTGTGAAGTGCACCAGTCCCTCCTGCAGCAAAGCACCAACACAACATGATGCTGCCACCCCCATGCTTCGCGGTTGGGATGGTGTTCTTCGGCTTGCAAGCCTCCCCATTTTTCCTCCAAACATGACGATGGTCATTATGGTCAAACAGTTCTATTTTTGTTTCATCAGACCAGAGGACATTTCTCCAAAAAGTATGATCTTTGTCCCCATGTGCAGTTGCAAACAGTAGTCTGGCTTTTTTACGGCGGTTTTGGAGCAGTGGCTTCTTCCTTGCTGAGCGGCCTTTCAGGTTATGTAGGACTCGTTTTACTGTGGATATAGATCATTTTGCACCTGTTTCCTCCAGCATCTTCACAAGGTCCTTTGCTGTTGTTCTGGGATTGATTTGCACTTTTCGCACCAAAGTATGTTCATCTCTAGGAGACAGAACACGTCTCCTTCCTGAGTGGTATGACGGCTGCGTGGTCCCATGGTGTTTATACTTGCGTACTGTTGTTCGTACAGATGAACGTGGTACCTCAGGCATTTGGAAATTGCTCCCAAGGACAAACCAGACTTGAGGAGGTCTCCAATTTTTTTCTGAGGTCTTGGCTGATTTCATTTGATTTTCCCATGATGTCAAGCAAAGAGGCACTGAGTTTGAAGGTAGGTCTTGAAATACATCCACAGGTACACCTCCAATTGACTCAAATGATGTCAATTAGCCTATCAGAAGCTTCTAAAGCCATGACATCATTTTCAGTCATTTTCCAAGCTGTTTAAATGCACAATCAAATTAGTGTATGTAAACTTCTGACCCACTGGAATTGTGATACTGTGAATTATAAGTGAAATAATCTGTCTGAAAACAATTGTTGGAAAAATGACTTGTATCATGCACAAAGTAGATGTCCTAACTGACTTGCCAAAACTATAGTTTGTTAGCAAGAAATTTGTGGAGTGGTTGAAAAACGAGTTTTAATGACTCCAACCTAAGTGCATGTAAACTTCCAACTTCAACTGTAAATATTAGGTCGAGCTATGTCGGAGTGGCATTGACTAAAATACAGTGGAATAGAATACAGTGTATACATTTGAGATGAGTAAAGCAGTATGTAAACATGATTAAAGTTACTAGTGATTCCATGTCTATGTATATACGGCAGCAGCCTCTAAGGTGCTGGGTTGAGTAGCCGGGTGGTAGCCTGCTAGTGATGGCTATTTGACAGTCTGATGGCCTTGAGATAGAAGCGATTTTTCTGTCTCTCGGTCTCAGCTTTGATGCACCTGTACTGACCTCGCCTTCTGGATGATAGTGGAGTGAACAGGCTGTGGCTCAGGTGGTTAATGTCCTTGATGATCTTTTTGGGCTTCCTGTGACATCGGGTGCTGCAGGTATCCTGGAGGGCAGGTCATGTGGCCCCGGTGATACGTTGGGCAGACCGCACCACCCTCTGGAGAGCTCTGCGGTTGCGGGCGGTGCAGTTGCCGTACCAGGCAGTGAAACAGTCCAACAGGATGCTCTCAATTGTGCATCTGTAAAAGTTTCTGAGGGTCTTAGGGGCCAAGCCAAATTTCTTCAGCCTCCTGAGGTTGAAGAGGCGCTGCCTTCTTTACCACACTGTCTTTGTGGGTGGACCTTTTCAGATTGTCAGTGATGTGTACGCAGAGCAACTTAAAACTTTCCACCTTCTCCACTACTGTCCCGTCGATGTGGATAGGGGGGTGCACCCTCTGCTGTTTCCTGAAGTCCACGATCAGCTTCTTTGTTTTGTTAACTTTGAGGGAGAAGTTATTTTCCAGGCACCACTCCACCAAGGCTCTCACCTCCTCTCTGTAGGCTGTTTCGTCATTGTTGGTAATCAGGCCTACTACTGTTGTGTCGTCTGCAAACTTGACGATTGAGTTGGAGGTGTGTGTGGCCACGCAGTTATGGGTGAACAGGGAGTACAGGAGGGGGCTGAGCACACACTCTTGTGGTGCCCCTCTGTTAAACAGCAATCACTAACATTGAGTGGCTGCTGCCAACACACTGTCATTGACACTGACCCAACTCCAGCCACTTTAATAATGGGAATTGATGGGAAATGATGTAAATATATCACTAGCCACTTTAAACAATGCTACCTTATATAATGTTACTTACCCTACATTATTCATCTCATATGCATATGTATATACTGTACTCTAGATCATCGACTGCATTCTTATGTCACTAGCCACTTTAACTATGCCACTTTGTTTACTTTGTCTACATACTCATCTCATATGTATATACTGTACTCGATACCATCTACTGTATGCTGCTCTGTACCATCACTCATTCATATATCCTTATGTACATATTCCTTATCCCCTTACACTGTGTATAAGACAGTAGTTTTGGAATTGTTAGTTAGATTACTTGTTGGTTATCACTGCATTGTCGGAACTAGAAGCACAAGCATTTCGCTACACTCGCATTAACATCTGCTAACCATGTGTATGTGACAAATAAAATTTGATTTGATTTGATTTGATTTTGTGTTGAGGATCAGTGAAGTGGAGGTCTTGTTTCCTACCTTCGCCACCTTGGGGCGGCCCATCAGGAGGTCCAGGACCCAGTTGCACAGGGCGGGGTTCAGACCCAGGGCCCCGAGATTAATGATGAGCTTGGAGGGTACTATGGCGCTATTGAATATGTCCGTAAACACTCCAGCCAGCTGGTCTACAACATGCTCTGGTCTACGCAGCCAGCTGGTCTACGTGGCTAGGGATGCCTTCTGGGCCGGCAGCCATGAGAGGGTTAATGCGCTTAAATGTCTTACTCACTTTGGCCACGGAGAACGAGAACCTACAGTCCTTTGGAATGGGTGGCATCAGTGGCACTGTGTTATCCTCAAAGTAGGCGAATATTGTGTTTAGATGTCTGGGAGCAAGACGTTGGTGTCCGTGACGTGGCTGATTCTCCCTTTGTAATCTGTGATTGTCTGTAGACCCTGCCACATACGTCTTGTGTCTGAGACATTGAATTGCAACGCCACTTTGTCTCTGTACTGACATTTTGCCTGTTTGATTGACTTACAGAGGGAATAACTACACTGTTTGTATTCAACCATATTCCCTGTCACCTTGCCATGGTTAAATGTGATGGTTCGCGCTTTCAGTTTTGCGTGAATGCTGTCATCTATCCACAGTTTTTGGGTAGGTTTTAACCTCATAGTACGCCGCATCCCGCATGCGGGATCGTGACTACAGCCTCAAGCTCATTACCATAACGCAACGTTAGCGATTTCTAAAAATCGCAAATGAAATGAAATAAATATGCCTGCTCTCAAGCTTATCCTTTTCTTAACAATCCTGTCGTCTCAGATTTTCAAAATATGCTTTTGAACCAGAGAAAATCAATCATTTGTGTAAGAGTGGTGATAGCTAGCTTAGCATTTAGCGTTAGCATTTAGCACGCAACATATTCACAAAAACCAGCAAAGGAATCAAATAAAATAATTTACCTTTGAAGAACTTCAGATGTTTCAATGAGGAGACTCTCAGTTACATAGCAGATGTCCAGTTTTTCCTGAAAGATTCTTGTGTAGGACACATCGTTCCGTTTTGTTACTATGCATTTGGCTACCGAAACTAACCGAAAATTCAGTCACCTACACGTCAAACTTTTTCCGAATTAACTCCATAATATCGACTGAAACATGGCAAACGTTGTTTGAATCAATCCTCAAGGTGTTTTGTCATATATCTCTTCATTGAAATGCCATTCCTGGAAGCTTGCTTTGTTCTCAGATTCGGATGGAAAAATACTAGTAGCTGAGTTTTGCGCACCAATTTGCACGCAGGACACCGTGCGGGCACTTGGCAATTGTAGTCTCTTATGGTCAATCTTCCAATGATATGCCTACAAATACGTCACAATGCTGCAGACACCTTGGGGAAACGATAGAAAGGATCTGTTCATTCCTGTCGCATTCACAGCCATATAAGGAGATCATGGAAAACGTAGCTTCGGAAATCCTGTTCATTTCCTGGTCGCTGAAACATCTTGGTTTTGCCTGAAGGTTTTGTTCTAAGGCACTCACAGTGAAAATCTTTGCAGTTCTGGAAACGTCAGAGTGTCTTCTTTCCAAAGCTATCAATTCCAAGCATAGTTGAGCATCTTTTCGTGACAAAATATTGCGCTTAAAACGGGCACGTCTTTTTATCCAAAAATGAAATAATGCCCCTAGAGGACTAACAGTCACCGTGGGAACAACATCCCCTAATGACTTCCTGATGAACTCAGTCACCATGTCCGTGTAAACGTCAATGTTATTCTCAGAGGTTACCCGGAACATATCCCAGTCCGCGTGATCAAAACAATCTTGAAGCATGGATTCCGATTGGTCAGACCAGCATTGAATAGACCTTACCACGGGTACTTCCTGTTTGAGTTTCTGCCTATAGGAAGGGAGGAGCAAAATAGAGTCTTAATCTGATTTGCAAAGGGGGTGCGGGGGAGGCCTTGTAGGCCTCTCGAAAAGGCGAGTAGCAGTGGTCTAGTGTTTTTCCTACGCGAGTACTACAGTCAATGTGTTGATAGAACTTCGGTAGCGTATTCCTCAAATTTGCTTTGTTAAAATCCCCAGCTACAGTAAATGTTGCCTCAGTATATGTGGTTTCCGGTTTGCATGAAGTTCAGTGTAGTTCCTTGAGGAATGGTTGTGGTTTCGGCTTGAGGGGGAATATACACAGCTGTGGCTATAACCGTAGAGAATTATCTTGGGAGGTAATACCTTCTGCATTTGATTGTGAGGTATTCTAGGTCGGGTGAACAAAAGGACTTGAGTTTCTGTATGTTATCACAATCACACCATGTGTAGTTAATTATGAAACATACACCCCCGCCTTTCTTCTTCCCGGAGAGTTCTGTATTCCTGTTTGCACGATGAACTGAGAACCCAGCTGGCTGTATGGATGGGGACAGTATGTCCCGAGAGAGCCATGATTCTGTGAAACAGAGAATGTTACAGTTCCTGATGTCTCTCTGGAAGGAGATCCTCGCCCTGAGCTTGTCTACTTTATTATCCAGAAACTGAACATTAGCGAGTAATATACTCGGAAGCGGTGGATGGTGTGCACACCTCCTGAGTCGGAATGAAGTCCACTCCGAAATCCTCTTCTCCACCGGTGGCGTCTTGGAGCAGCCTCTGGGATAAGTTCAATTGCCCAGGAGGGTACGGACAAAGAATCCAATTCGGGAAAGTCGTATTCCTGGTCGCAATGCTGGTAAATTACCGCCACTCTGATATCCAAAAGTTCTTTCCAGCTGTATGTAATAACACACAAAAAAAGTTCTGGATTAGTAATGTCAGAAATAACACACAAAAAAACGAAATTCTTCAAAGTTGCTTACTAGCTAGAAGCAGAGCTGCCATGTCTGTCAGTGCCATCTTGCCCTGTATGCATTGTGAATGGATGGCCTCAATGGCCTAATGTTGACATCACCAATGCCACATATCCACCAATAAAATACTGTCCTCTTACTCTTCCTGAAATTCCCCTCGAGACCCGCTTACTGTATGTAGCATAGTACTAAACCAATAGAATTCAATTATCTTAATGTTTTCCAAAGACCCATGACTACGTGCGACATGCTTTGCTGGTATTCTGAAATACAATTTGCTCAAGTGATTACGGTGAGTGTTTGTCGTTGTTTGATGAGAATTAAAAAGGCTGTTTCTCATACAGCGATGGCGTTATAGCAGGATAACAAGCCTATAGCAGGAGACTTTAGGCATGGAACAGTAATCAGTAGTGAGTCCCTCAGAGGGTGGAATCAAACCGTATAGCGGTAACATCTCAGCTCATGTTTCACACAACAGCTGGTGGGGTGAGAGAGAGCTGGACACACACACACACACACAGGAGCGTGCACAATCAGACAAACACACATACATACACACACGTGTACTCCGAGTGTCTGTCCCAATGGGATCGCACACCCGCCAGCTCCAAAAGGGCAACCCTGATATCTTGGCGTGCAGACAGGGATATGGAAGGCAATACCTGTCACGTCCACCTTTACCCCCCTCCGAACCCTACCCCTGCTGTTGCAGCTAGGCTTTGAATGTAATACTCCCCCTGGAAGGGAATCAATTTGATTGACATATTCTGTGTATTTATCAGATTGCTATGAGATTAAAGGTCCACTTTTCTGCCTTGTGCCCTCAACCCCCCAACCATAGCCTCCAGCCTACAGTCCATAGCCTGTGATAGATTGATGATCAAAGGTGGTGTGTGCTGGTAGGGTGTCTCAGCAATACATATTTGGCTGATGGAGGGGAGCAGTTAGCATGCAAGCTACTAATCACTGCCAGCTCCACAGCTGGTGTAATGGATCATACTGTTCCCTGGCCTTCTTGCTCACATGGCAGCTAATCAATCTTACATTACAGTATTCATATGGAGATAGCATCAGATCAGCTAATCAACATTACATTACTGTATTAAAATGGAGATCGCATCAGATCAGCTAATCAACATTACATTACTGTATTAAAATGGAGATCGCATCAGATCAGCTAATCAACATTACATTACTGTATTAAAATGGAGATCGCATCAGATCAGCTAATCAACATTACATTACTGTATTAAAATGGAGATCGCATCAGATCAGCTAATCAACATTACATTACTGTATTGAAATGGAGATCGCATCAGATCAGCTAATCAACATTACATTACTGTATTAAAATGGAGATCGCATCAGATCAGCTAATCAACATTACATTACTGTATTAAATTGGAGATAGCATCAGATCAGCTAATCAACATTACATTACTGTATTAAAATGGAGATCGCATCAGATCAGCTAATCAACATTACATTACTGTATTAAAATGGAGATCGCATCAGATCAGCTAATCAACATTACATTACTGTATTAAAATGGAGATCGCATCAGATCAGCTAATCAACATTACATTACTGTATTGAAATGGAGATCGCATCAGATCAGCTAATCAACATTACATTACTGTATTAAAATGGAGATAGCATCAGATCAGCTAATCAACATTACATTACTGTATTAAAATGGAGATCGCATCAGATCAGCTAATCAACATTACATTACTGTATTAAAATGGAGATAGCATCAGATCAGCTAATCAACATTACATTACTGTATTAAAATGGAGATAGTATCAAATAGCTGTTTGTTTATCTGCGTTGTTTGTAACTTATTTTTTTACTCATTTTGTACATTATGTTGCTGCTACCGTCTCTTATGACCCAAAATAACTTATGTAAAATAACAAATAACTAAAATAACTAATGTTTCCGTATTGAGCATTACTCATCTCATATAAGTAATGCTCATATGCCGTACCAGCCTTGTACGGCAACTGCTCCGCCCACGACCGTAAGGCTCTCCAGAGGGTAGTGAGGTCTGCACAATGCATCAACGGGGGCAAACTAACTGCCCTCCAGGACACCTACACCACCCGATGTCACAGGAAGGCCATTAAGATCATCAAGGACAACAAGGACAACAACCACCCGAGCCACTGCCTGTTCATCCCGCTATCATCCAGAAGGCGAGGTCAGTACAGGTGCATCAAAGCAGGGACCGAGAGACTGAAAAACAGCTTCTATCTCAAGGCCATCAGACTGTTAAACAGCCACTACTAACATTGAGTGGCTGCTGCCAACAAACTGACTCAACTCCAGCCACTTTAATAATGGAAATATATGGAAATTGATGTAAAAAAAAATGTATCACTAGCCACTTTAAACAATGCCACTTAATATAATGTTTACATACCCTACATTACTCGTCTCATATGTATATGTACAGTATATACTGTACTCTATATAATCTACTGCATCTTGCCATCTTTATGTAATACATGTATCACTAGCCACTTTAAACTATGCCACTTTTATGTTTACATACCCTACATTACTCATCCCATATGTATATACTGTACTCGATACCATCTACAGCATCTTGCCTATGCCGTTCTGTACCATCACTCATTCATATATCTTTATGTACATATTCTTATCCCTTTACACTTGTGTGTATAAGGTAGTAGTTGTGGAATTGTTAGGTTAGATTACTTGTTGGTTATTACTGCATTGTCGGAACTAGAAGCACAAGCATTTCGCTACACTCGCATTAACATCTGCTAACCATGTGTATGTGACAAATAAAATGTGATTTGATTTGAATAAACTGCACTCCACACTATTCTACGTTATCTTAGTCACTTTTAAATTGTGTTTACGTATTGCATCACCCATCTCATATGTATATACTGTATTGTATTCTATACTACACCACTCACTGTGGCTGATGGCTTCTTATGGCTGAGATCGGGATCGATATGACAACCGCCAGTAAAAGTGCAGGGTGCCAAATTCAAAACAACAGAAATCCCATGATTAAAATTCCTCAAACATACAAGTATTTCACACCATTTTAAAGATACACTTCTTGTTTATCCCACCACAGTGTCCGATTTCAAATAGGCTTTACGGCGAAAGCACCACAAACGATTATGTTAGGTCAGAGCCAAGTCACAGAAAAACACAGCCATTTTTCCAGCCAAAGAGAGGAGTCACAAACATCAGAAATAGAGATAAAATTCATCACTAACCTTTGATGATCTTCATCCGATGACACTCATAGGACTTCATGTTACACAAAACATGTATATTTTGTTCGATAAAGTTCATATTTATATTTTAAAAATTCAGTATTCATTGGCGCGTTATGTTCAGTAGTTCCAAAAACATCCGGTGATTTTGCAGAGAGCCACATCAATTTACAGAAAAACTCATTATAAATATTGATGAAAATACAAGTGTTATACATGGAACTTTAGATACACTTCTCCTTAATGCAACCGCTGTGTCAAATTTCAAAAAAGCTTTATGGAAAAAAAGCTTTTTTGAAATATTTTTAAATTTTTTATTAAATTATCCGTCATATTGTGCAGTCAATAGAAGTCAGAAATAACATTATAAATATTCACTTACCTTTGATGATCTTCATCAGAATGCACTCCCAGAAATCCCTGTTCCACAATAAATGTTTGTTTTGTTCGATAATGTCCATCATTTATGTCCAAATAGCTCCTTTTGTTAGCGCGTTTGGTAAACAAATCCAAACTCACGAAGCACGTTCACTAGGAGCAGACGTAAAGTCAAAAAGTACCTTTACAGTCCGTAGAAACATGTCAAACGAAGTATAGAATCAATCTTTAGGATGTTTTTAACATAAATCTTCAATAATGTTCCAACCGGAGAATTCCTTTGTCTGTAGAAAAGCAATGGAATAGAGCTCGCTCTCACGTGAACGAGCGTCACGAGCTCAAGGCATTCTGGCAGACCTCTGACTCATTCCCCTCTCATTCGCCCCCACTTCACAGTAGAAGCATCAAACAAGGTTCTAAAGACTGTTGACATCTAATGGAAGCCTTGGGAAGTGCAACATGACCAATATCCCACTCTCTCTTCAATAGGGGATGAGTTGAAAAACGACCAACCTCAGATTTCCCACTTCCTGGTTGGATTTTTTTCTCAGGTTTTTGCCTGCCATATGTGCTCTGTTATACTCACAGACATCATTCAAACTGTTTTAGAAACTTCAGAGTGTTTTCTATCCAAATATACTAATAATATGCATATATTAGCAACTGGCACTGAGTAGCAGGCAGTTTACTCTGGGCACCTCTGGGCACCTTATTCATCCAAGCTGCTCTCCATCTCCAGCACATCAGAGGATGCTGCCTATAGACATAGATTAGGAATCACTGGCCACTTTAAGGAACATCCATCTCATATGTTTAAACTGTATTCTATACTATGCCACTGTATTGTAGTCCAATGCCACTCTGACATATATGTATATATTCTTAATCCATTCCTTACTTAGATGTACGTGTATTTTGGGTATATGTTGTGAAACTGTTAGATATTACTTGTTAGATATTACTGCACTGTCGGAGTTAGACGCACAAGCATTTCGCTACACCCGCAATAACATCTGCTTTACATGTGTAAGTGACCAATACATTTGATTTGATTTGATCAACCATCCACCCAGCAGTAGCATCCATCCACCCAGCAGTAGCATCCATCCACCCAGTAGTAGCATCCATCCACCAGCAGTAATCCATCCACCCAGCAGTAACATCCATCCACCCAGCAGAAACATCCATCCACCCAGCAGTAACATCCATCCACCCAGCAGAAACATCCATCCACCCAGCAGTAACATCCATCCACCCAGCAGAAACATCCATCCACCCAGCAGTAACATCCATCCACCCAGCAGTAACATCCATCTACTCAGCAGTAATCCATCCACCCAGTAGTAACATCCATCCACCCAGCAGAAACATCCATCCACCCAGCAGTAACATCCATCCACCCAGCAGTAACATCCATCTACTCAGCAGTAATCCATCCACCCAGCAGAAATATCCATCCACCCAGCAGTAACATCCATCCACCCAGCAGTAACATCCATCTACTCAGCAGTAATCCATCCACCCAGCAGTAGCATCCATCCACCCAGCAGTAACATTATACAGTCTGGTTAATAATAATCTTAGTTATCTTAGTTGCTGTCTGCCATGGTCAGATGGTCTGAGTTAAAAACAGAGGAATGCAGAGGAGAGGAGGAGAAAAGAGGAGAGAAGGAGGAGGAGGAATAGAACAGACGCCCCAAGGAGACAGGAAGGCGTCTGCCATTTTGGGATCCACAGCAGGAATTCTGGAATGGCGTCATTAAGTGACTCAGTAAAACAGATACTTAAAGGCACAGATGCACACACACACACACACACACACACACACGCACACACACACACACACACACACACACACACACACACACACACACACACACACACACACACACACACACACACACACATTTGTTTTACTCTCCTTGTGGGGACCAAACAATTGATTCCCATTCAAAAACCTATTTTCCCTAACCCCTAACCCTAAACATAACCCTAACCCTGACCTTAACCCTGACCTTAACCTCAAACTCCTAACCTAACCTAACCTTAACTCCTAACCCTAATTCTCGCCCTAATTCTAACCCTAAACCTAAGCCATAAAATAAGATAGCCTTTTTCCTTGTGGGGACTGGGGAATTGTCCTTGTTTTACTTTCCTTGTGAGGACTTATGGTCACCACAAGGATAATAAAACCAAACACACACACAGTCAGAGGGTGTACGACTACAAGCAGTAGACTTCCCTCACAGGTTGATGCTCCAGTTTTCACAACACCATGTGTGTGTCCGAAGACAGTAGTTTGTAAACAAAGACTCTGAATGCTTATTGATAGTATTGGCGAGTTTGATCAAATTCCAGCCTTGGTCTGCGTGATGTTTTCGGGACGCTCTCACAGAACTATATGTGAACACAATGAAAGTTTACACTCTGGGTGTGTGACTGGTCTCTATTTGTAGCTGGGAGGTATAGGGTATCCCATGAGTTATAGCAGGGATACTTCATATGACCTCATATCCTGTCTTAGTCCTGACCTGACCACACTACAACCCTAAAATCACCCAGGACTGACACCACTGGTCTGCCCTGCACCGATGGCGCAATAACAAGCAACACAGTGTTATGAGTGTTTGTGGATGACTGTTGGTAGTTATTGATAGACACTTAACATGATGTTCCATCTAATGTCCACTCCCTGATAGGACAACAGAATAGAGGCAGACCAATCACAATTATCGCTATTTTTTCCTCTCTTTTAATTTGACGATAGCAGAGAGCCTGACCAATCACAATGTTTCCTTTCTGTCTCCTCTTTTCGGATAGGTCAACAGCTGAGAGCCTGTCCAGTCATAATGAGGCAGAGCTACAGAGACGATGTGAGGAGAGACAGCAGGAGATCGACCACATGCAGGAGTTGCTGGAGACCAAGATACATCTCCTGCAGGAGGTACACAAACGTGCACACACACAAACACACACACACACACACACACACACACACACACACACACACACACACACACAACACACACACACACACACACACACACACACACACACACACACACACACACACACACACACACTGTTAAAGTTGGTTGTAGTCTTTGTTGAGATGAAATTAGTTGTTCTATTATTAGATCAGCTTTAAACACAGACTGATATCCAGACCTTTTCATGTTTTTCCTCCAGGAGGCCGAGCTAGCGCGATGTGAGGCTGGGAGGATGGCCTCCCTGGCTAGGTCTAGCTCCCAGACCCTCTTGGAGGACATGAAGGACAGCCCAGAGGAGGAGGAGAGCACCCAGACCATGTCTCACCACCCCCCATCACACACCAACAGAGACAGGTACACGCACAGTATATGGTCATTCGAGCCAGAGTTGAACCAGTGACCTAAAAGCTGTAATTACACACCTTCACACTCATGGATGAAAGCCTAGGACTCCTACAAGTCCAAATTTAGCCCACAGTACCTATGGTACTGACCTCTCTCTCTCCTCTCTCTCTCTCTCCTCTCCTCTCCTCTCTCTCCTCTCCTCTCTCTCCTCTCTCTCCTCCTGCAGGGTGGTTGAGGAGCTGACCTGTGCTCTGCGCTGTAAGGAGGCTCTGATCACTGAGCTGAGTGGACAGAAGAGCATCCTGGCCCTGAAGGTGGGAGAGCTGGAGGGACAGGTAGTGAACCTCTCCTCATCTCTGCTGCAGAAAGAGAGGGATGCAGAGGTATATATCATCGCTGTTACACGTATGAGGAAAAGTGCATGTGTAGGGTCTGCATTGGGGTCGATGGTTCAATCATTTATTGTGTTATTGTATTCATCTATTGTATGTATTTGACTGACTGAGTTCCTGTAGTGTGTACAGGCATGTAATAGCAAGTGAAAAGCTTTATACACAGGGTTTCAAGGACAACTCACCCATCTCTCACCCTAGTCTCACCCATTCCTCACTCACTCATTAGACATAGCTCAACCTTTCCTCACATGTCCTCAACCCTCCTTGCCTCTCCTTTAGCTATAGCTAACATGCTTTTCAAAACCTCCCCCCACCTCACCCAGTCCTTCTTCATCCATATCTCCCCGGTCCCCCACACATGTAAAAAAGATGAAACCACATGGAAACGTGGAAGCACAATGTCAAAATGTGGAAGCACACCTGTTATAGATACGTAACACACGCAACACACACACACATAAACACTCCTGTCAAGAAGCACATAGCAACACACATGTAACACTACTGTCAAGAAACACATAGCAACACACACGTAAACACTCCTGTCAAGAAACACATAGCAACACACACATAAACACTCCTGTCAAGAAACACATAGCAACACACACGTAACGCTACTGTCAAGAAACACATAGCAACACACACATAAACACTCCTGTCAAGAAACACATAGCAACACACACGTAACACTATTGTCAAGAAACACATAGCAACACACACGTAAACACTCCTGTCAAGAAACACATAGCAACACACACATAAACACTCCTGTCAAGAAACACATAGCAACACACACATAAACACTCCTGTCAAGAAACACATAGCAACACACACATAAACACTCCATAAACATTCATATCCTTTCAATTGTCAAAATCTTATTTTGATTGAGGAATTCCATGTGGTCAATTTCCACAACACCTAAGGGCAATGAAGAGTGAGGCTCAAAGTCCTGGCTACAACATTGTGAACAGTAAGGAGCAAACCACAACACTGTGAGTCAAGTGATGGATCTCAATATATATTTATTTAACTAGGCACATCAGTTAAGAACACATTGTTATTTACAATGATGGCCTAGGAACAGTGGGTTAACTGCCTTGTTCAGGGGCAGAACAACACATGTTTACCTTGTCAGCATGGGGATTTGATCTAGCAACCTTTCAGTTACTAGTCCAACGCTCTAACAACTAGGCTACCTGTGGTGCTGGTTGTTGCAACATCATTTCGCTGAGTCTACCTTTAACACTTTAATCTGTTTCAGAATCAATCCATTACATTTGTATTTGCTGTGTAGCCTTCTGTAACCCATGCAACTAGTCGTGTTCAATCTACCAGTTGTGTAGTGTGTTGTGTTAAGTTATGTTGTTGTGGCAGCAGGCAAGGTGGTAGTGTGAGGCATTTGGTTGGACAACTGTCAACAGGACACGGTGTACTCTGCTCCTCTCTGAATGGTCTGATCATCCCTACAGCTGTTGTACAGATTTTCTGAGAAGGAGATATTAATTACGCTCTGTGGGACTGATATCACCATTACTCAAACACACGTACACATGCACACACACACACACACACACACACACACACACACACACACACACACACACACACACACACACACACACCTAACTTTCTACGGCCCCTGTTTCTCTCACCCACAGTTCTACCAGGAGGAGCTGGGCAGGGAGAGACTACGCATTGAGCAGGAGATGCAGGTGAGTGAATCCTGAAGTGAACACAGAAACTCACTTGAAGCTGGGATCCTTAATGGTGAAACTGTCCATTTGTGATATTACAACAACAAAGAAGTTATTGAATACAACCAACACAGTTTTTTCTCCTCTGACATCATCGCACGCACGATAGAAGAGCACAATATGTACTGGAATTTGTGTCACCATGCTGCGAGGCGCTCCTCAGCTCGGCAACAGAAACAATAACAAAGGTGATGGGGCGGCCAGTGGCGCTCTGTCCCCCTACTGCGGACTCCGTCTTTAATATTGCATAATCACTATCAGCTTTGAGTTCTGTATTAAGTTGATTAAAGAGTCTGGACTTTGAGGTGCTAGTCCTACACTACTGTTGAGTCAGTACCCACTTTAGCCAGATCCCACTCTAAGGTGTTGGTGGAGCTTGACCCCTACTGAAGTATAAACACAAAGCACCTTTAAACCAGACAGCCACATACAGAGTGGTAACATCATGAGCTACAGAATATGTGGTCGATGGTCACTATATAAGGAAAAATACATTATCAAATTGTAATCACATATAAATGACTTTCTAATATAATTAGGGTTTCTGTGTGGTTAATTGAAACGCCATTGTATTGAATTCAATGTAAACATCATACATTACCCATAGTTACCATATCATATAACATCTTAGTATATAGCAGCTGCTAGAGCTGAGTAATAAACCGTTCCTAGACCAGTCTGTGTTAGTGTCTCTATGTCTGTTAATGCCAGTATTGTGTTGGGAGCTGTCGGCCCTGAAGGGAGCGGGCCTGGGTTATTTTAGTCTGTGGTAAAAAATGATGTGATGAATTCATGAACAGTCCGCCCACATTCTCTATTCTCATCAGTCACATTCTTAGAGGGGAGCTTCTCATCATTACACAATTAACAGGAAAACAGGTATATACAGTAACAGGTATATACAGTAACAGGTATATACAGTATGCAGGTTTATACAGTAACAGGTATATACAGTAAACAGGTATATACAGTAACAGGTATATACAGTAAACAGGTATATACAGTAACAGGTATATACAGTAAACAGGTATATACAGTAACAGGTATTTACAGTAACAGGTATATACAGTAACAGGTATATACAGTATGCAGGTATATACAGTAACAGGTATATACAGTAAACAGGTATATACAGTAAACAGGTATATACAGTAACATGTATATACAGTAACAGGTATATACAGTATGCAGGTATACAGTAACAGGTATATACAGTAACAGGTATATACAGTAAACAGGTATATACAGTAAACAGGTATATACAGTAACAGGTATATACAGTATGCAGGTATACAGTAACAGGTATATACAGTAACAGGTATATACAGTAAATAGGTATATACAGTAACAGGTATATACAGTAAACAGGTATATACAGTAACAGGTATATACAGTAACAGGTATATACAGTATGCAGGTATACAGTAACAGGTATATACAGTAACAGGTATATACAGTATGCAGGTATATACAGTACACAGGTATATACAGTAACAGGTATATACAGTATGCAGGTATATACAGTAACAGGTATATACAGTAAACAGGTATATACAGTAACAGGTATATACAGTAACAGGTATATACAGTAACAGGTATATTCAGTATGCAGGTATATACAGTAACAGGTATATACAGTATGCAGGTATATACAGTAAACAGGTATATACAGTAACAGGTATATACAGTAACAGGTATATACAGTAACAGGTATATTCAGTATGCAGGTATATACAGTAACAGGTATATACAGTATGCAGGTATATACAGTAACAGGTATATACAGTAAACAGGTATATACAGTAACAGGTATATACAGTAACAGGTATATTCAGTATGCAGGTATATACAGTAACGGGTATATACAGTATGCAGGTATATACAGTAACAGGTATATACAGTAAACAGGTATATACAGTAACAGGTATATACAGTAACAGGTATATTCAGTATGCAGGTATATAGAGTAACATGTATATACAGTATGCAGGTATATACAGTAACAGGTATATACAGTAAACAGGTATATACAGTAACAGGTATATACAGTAATAGGTATATTCAGTATGCAGGTATATACAGTAACAGGTATATACAGTAACAGGTATATACAGTAACAGGTATATACAGTAAACAGGTATATACAGTAAACAGGTATATACAGTATGCAGGTATACAGTAACAGGTATATACAGTAAACAGGTATATACAGTAACAGGTATATACAGTAAACAGGTATATACAGTAACATGTATATACAGTAACAGGTATATACAGTATGCAGGTATACAGTAACAGGTATATACAGTAACAGGTATATACAGTAACAGGTATATACCGTAACAGGTATATACAGTAACAGGTATATACAGTAACAGGTATACAGTAAACAGGTATATACAGTAACAGGTATATACAGTAAACAGGTATATACAGTAACAGGTATATACAGTATGCAGGTATATACAGTACGCAGGTATATACAGTAACAGGTATATACAGTATGCAGGTATATACAGTAACAGGTATATACAGTAAACAGGTATATACAGTAACAGGTATATACAGTAACAGGTATATACAGTAACAGGTATATTCAGTAGGCAGGTATATACAGTAACAGGTATATACAGTATGCAGGTATATACAGTAACAGGTATATACAGTAAACAGGTATATACAGTAACAGGTATATACAGTAACAGGTATATTCAGTATGCAGGTATATACAGTAACAGGTATATACAGTATGCAGGTATATACAGTAACATGTATATACAGTAAACAGGTATATACAGTAACAGGTATATACAGTAATAGGTATATACAGTATGAAGGTATATACAGTAACATGTATATACAGTAACAGGTATATACAGTATGCAGGTATATACAGTATGCAGGTACAGTATATACAGTAAACAGGTATATACAGTATGAAGGTATACAGTAAACAGGTATATACAGTAAACAGGTATATGCAGTATGCAGGTATATACAGTAAACAGGTATATACAGTAAACAGGTATATGCAGTTTGCAGGTATATACAGTAACAGGTATATACAGTATGCAGGTATACAGTAAACAGGTATATACAGTAACAGGTATATACAGTAACAGGTATACACAGTATGCAGGTATACAGTAACAGGTATACACAGCATGCAGGTATACAGTAAACAGGTATATGCAGTAAACAGGTATATACAGTATGCAGGTATATACAGTAAACAGGTATATACAGTAAACAGGTATATACAGTATGAAGGTATACAGTAAACAGGTGTATACAGTAAACAGGTATATGCAGTATGCAGGTATATACAGTAAACAGGTATATACAGTAAACAGGTATATGCAGTTTGCAGGTATATACAGTAACAGGTATATACAGTATGCAGGTATACAGTAAACATGTATATACAGTAACAGGTATATACAGTAACAGGTATACACAGTATGCAGGTATACAGTAACAGGTATATACAGTAACAGGTATACAGTAAACAGGTATATGCAGTATGCAGGTATACAGTAACAGGTATATACAGTAACAGGTATACAGTAAACAGGTATATGCAGTATGCAGGTATACAGTAACAGGTATATACAGTAACAGGTATATACAGTAACAGGTATATACCGTAACAGGTATATACAGTAACAGGTATATACAGTAACAGGTATACAGTAAACAGGTATATACAGTAACAGGTATATACAGTAAACAGGTATATACAGTAACAGGTATATACAGTATGCAGGTATATACAGTACGCAGGTATATACAGTAACAGGTATATACAGTATGCAGGTATATACAGTAACAGGTATATACAGTAAACAGGTATATACAGTAACAGGTATATACAGTAACAGGTATATACAGTAACAGGTATATTCAGTAGGCAGGTATATACAGTAACAGGTATATACAGTATGCAGGTATATACAGTAACAGGTATATACAGTAAACAGGTATATACAGTAACAGGTATATACAGTAACAGGTATATTCAGTATGCAGGTATATACAGTAACAGGTATATACAGTATGCAGGTATATACAGTAACAGGTATATACAGTAACAGGTATATACAGTATGCAGGTATACAGTAACAGGTATATACAGTAACAGGTATATACAGTATGCAGGTATATACAGTACACAGGTATATACAGTAACAGGTATATACAGTATGCAGGTATATACAGTAACAGGTATATACAGTAAACAGGTATATACAGTAACAGGTATATACAGTAACAGGTATATACAGTAACAGGTATATTCAGTATGCAGGTATATACAGTAACAGGTATATACAGTATGCAGGTATATACAGTAAACAGGTATATACAGTAACAGGTATATACAGTAACAGGTATATACAGTAACAGGTATATTCAGTATGCAGGTATATACAGTAACAGGTATATACAGTATGCAGGTATATACAGTAACAGGTATATACAGTAAACAGGTATATACAGTAACAGGTATATACAGTAACAGGTATATTCAGTATGCAGGTATATACAGTAACGGGGATATACAGTATGCAGGTATATACAGTAACAGGTATATACAGTAAACAGGTATATACAGTAACAGGTATATACAGTAACAGGTATATTCAGTATGCAGGTATATAGAGTAACATGTATATACAGTATGCAGGTATATACAGTAACAGGTATATACAGTAAACAGGTATATACAGTAACAGGTATATACAGTAATAGGTATATTCAGTATGCAGGTATATACAGTAACAGGTATATACAGTAACAGGTATATACAGTAACAGGTATATACAGTAAACAGGTATATACAGTAAACAGGTATATACAGTATGCAGGTATACAGTAACAGGTATATACAGTAAACAGGTATATACAGTAACAGGTATATACAGTAAACAGGTATATACAGTAACATGTATATACAGTAACAGGTATATACAGTATGCAGGTATACAGTAACAGGTATATACAGTAACAGGTATATACAGTAACAGGTATATACCGTAACAGGTATATACAGTAACAGGTATATACAGTAACAGGTATACAGTAAACAGGTATATACAGTAACAGGTATATACAGTAAACAGGTATATACAGTAACAGGTATATACAGTATGCAGGTATATACAGTACGCAGGTATATACAGTAACAGGTATATACAGTATGCAGGTATATACAGTAACAGGTATATACAGTAAACAGGTATATACAGTAACAGGTATATACAGTAACAGGTATATACAGTAACAGGTATATTCAGTAGGCAGGTATATACAGTAACAGGTATATACAGTATGCAGGTATATACAGTAACAGGTATATACAGTAAACAGGTATATACAGTAACAGGTATATACAGTAACAGGTATATTCAGTATGCAGGTATATACAGTAACAGGTATATACAGTATGCAGGTATATACAGTAACATGTATATACAGTAAACAGGTATATACAGTAACAGGTATATACAGTAATAGGTATATACAGTATGAAGGTATATACAGTAACATGTATATACAGTAACAGGTATATACAGTATGCAGGTATATACAGTATGCAGGTACAGTATATACAGTAAACAGGTATATACAGTATGAAGGTATACAGTAAACAGGTATATACAGTAAACAGGTATATGCAGTATGCAGGTATATACAGTAAACAGGTATATACAGTAAACAGGTATATGCAGTTTGCAGGTATATACAGTAACAGGTATATACAGTATGCAGGTATACAGTAAACAGGTATATACAGTAACAGGTATATACAGTAACAGGTATACACAGTATGCAGGTATACAGTAACAGGTATACACAGTATGCAGGTATACAGTAAACAGGTATATGCAGTAAACAGGTATATACAGTATGCAGGTATATACAGTAAACAGGTATATACAGTATGAAGGTATACAGTAAACAGGTGTATACAGTAAACAGGTATATGCAGTATGCAGGTATATACAGTAAACAGGTATATACAGTAAACAGGTATATGCAGTTTGCAGGTATATACAGTAACAGGTATATACAGTATGCAGGTATACAGTAAACATGTATATACAGTAACAGGTATATACAGTAACAGGTATACACAGTATGCAGGTATACAGTAACAGGTATATACAGTAACAGGTATACAGTAAACAGGTATATGCAGTATGCAGGTATACAGTAACAGGTATATACAGTAACAGGTATACAGTAAACAGGTATATGCAGTATGCAGGTATACAGTAACAGGTATATACAGTAACAGGTATATACAGTAACAGGTATATACCGTAACAGGTATATACAGTAACAGGTATATACAGTAACAGGTATACAGTAAACAGGTATATACAGTAACAGGTATATACAGTAAACAGGTATATACAGTAACAGGTATATACAGTATGCAGGTATATACAGTACGCAGGTATATACAGTAACAGGTATATACAGTATGCAGGTATATACAGTAACAGGTATATACAGTAAACAGGTATATACAGTAACAGGTATATACAGTAACAGGTATATTCAGTAGGCAGGTATATACAGTAACAGGTATATACAGTATGCAGGTATATACAGTAACAGGTATATACAGTAAACAGGTATATACAGTAACAGGTATATACAGTAACAGGTATATTCAGTATGCAGGTATATACAGTAACAGGTATATACAGTATGCAGGTATATACAGTAACATGTATATACAGTAAACAGGTATATACAGTAACAGGTATATACAGTAATAGGTATATACAGTATGAAGGTATATACAGTAACATGTATATACAGTAACAGGTATATACAGTATGCAGGTATATACAGTATGCAGGTACAGTATATACAGTAAACAGGTATATACAGTATGAAGGTATACAGTAAACAGGTATATACAGTAAACAGGTATATGCAGTATGCAGGTATATACAGTAAACAGGTATATACAGTAAACAGGTATATGCAGTTTGCAGGTATATACAGTAACAGGTATATACAGTATGCAGGTATACAGTAAACAGGTATATACAGTAACAGGTATATACAGTAACAGGTATACACAGTATGCAGGTATACAGTAACAGGTATACACAGTATGCAGGTATACAGTAAACAGGTATATGCAGTAAACAGGTATATACAGTATGCAGGTATATACAGTAAACAGGTATATACAGTAAACAGGTATATACAGTATGAAGGTATACAGTAAACAGGTGTATACAGTAAACAGGTATATGCAGTATGCAGGTATATACAGTAAACAGGTATATACAGTAAACAGGTATATGCAGTTTGCAGGTATATACAGTAACAGGTATATACAGTATGCAGGTATACAGTAAACATGTATATACAGTAACAGGTATATACAGTAACAGGTATACACAGTATGCAGGTATACAGTAACAGGTATATACAGTAACAGGTATACAGTAAACAGGTATATGCAGTATGCAGGTATACAGTAACAGGTATATACAGTAACAGGTATACAGTAAACAGGTATATGCAGTATGCAGGTATACAGTAACAGGTATATACAGTAACAGGTATACAGTAAACAGGTATATGCAGTATGCGTCTGTGTTGACTGGAGCGGGGTTAGATAATAGAAATAGATGCGCTGCTGTGTGTCAAATGAAATTAAATCAAACTTTATTTAAAGTGTCACTATACCTCACATACAGTTGAAAGAAAGCCGCAGTACAGTGTATGTGTATCCTGTCATTTTGATCAAGAGTGTTTGGCTAATCATCGTCACTTGTTAGTTTTGGTAATCGACAGTCATCATCTCTTCTCAGTCATTACCACATATTAGTCGTTATCTTTTGCTAGTCATTACCAGAGCCATGTATTTAGAGAGTTGGGCCAATGAGGTTTCTGCATTATGATGCATTCTCATGTCACTACAACATTCTATGGCAGCCATGTTAGAGCGCCATTAACATTACACTGGGAATATTTAAACATTGCTATGTCACTGTCTAGAATTAGAACAATATTCAACATTCTACAGGTTGTCTCAACTCTCTAGATGCATGGCTCTGGTCATATCCATTATTCTTCCTTTGATCCTGTCTCACTGAGACTCCCAAGGCTCTTGGCTCTGGTCATATCCATTATTCTTCCTTTGATCCTGTCTCACTGAGACTCCCAAGACTCTTGGCTCTGGTCATATCCATTATTCTTCCTTTGATCCTGTCTCACTGAGACTCCCAAGACTCTTGGCTCTGGTCATATCCATTATTCTTCCTTTGATCCTGTCTCACTGAGACTCCCAAGGCCCTTGGCTCTGGTCATATCCATTATTATTCCTTTGATCCTGTCTCACTGAGACTCCCAAAGCTCTTGGCTCTGGTCATATCCATTATTATTCCTTTGATCCTGTCTCACTGAGACTCCCAAGGCTCTTGGCTCTGGTCATATCCATTATTCTTCCTTTGATCCTGTCTCACTGAGACTCCCAAGGCTCTTGGCTCTGGTCATATCCATTATTCTTCCTTTGATCCTGTCTCACTGAGACTCCCAAGGCCCTTGGCTCTGGTCATATCCATTATTCTTCCTTTGATCCTGTCTCACAGAGACTCCCAAGGCTCTTGGCTCTGGTCATATCCATTATTCTTCCTTTGATCCTGTCTCACAGAGACTCCCAAGGCTCTTGGCTCTGGTCATATCCATTATTCTTCCTTTGATCCTGTCTCACAGAGACTCCCAAGGCTCTTGGCTCTGGTCATATCCATTATTCTTCCTTTGATCCTGTCTCACAGAGACTCCCAAGGCTCTTGGCTCTTGTCATTTGGTGGCAGCTTTGAATCCTACACATTTTTGTTGTTGTGTTTCTCATGAAGCAGCCAAATCCCCAAGGTGCCTCTGGAGGCATTTTACCTTGTAAATCAGCTTGGCTCTAAGATGCAAATTTGACTATCACGGCTCAGATTTCACACAGTGATGTTGTCCCATTGCCTTGGCCACTGCCAGTTGTAACTAAGGCTGAATGGATCACTATTACTCAAATCCATGTCAGTTTCTTTAGAAGACTGAGGCGGATGGGTCTTTGAAAGTGGAAAATGAATGCACAGGCGTAGGCAATGGAATGGCACACATTGAACTTTGGATTTATTTGCCCCATTAAATGACAGAAAAATACCTAAATATCAATATTTTCTGGCCTATAGTAAGGGTAGAAAGAATTTTCACCTGTCTGTCAACATGTTCAATATCTGTGTACACAACAGAGCACGACTGTATACAACACAAAAGGCTTGCAAGTGTCTGTATCCATGTATGTCAATGAGTGTGCGTGCAAGGATGTGTGTTGGTGCGTATTTAGTGGCTCGTGTTTCAGCGAGGTTGTCAATAGGTCACGCTGACCTTCTGGTGCCAACTCTGACACACACAGATATCAAGTTGTGTTGTCTAAGATACCTAGCTTCTAATTGGTTCTCCAGACACCACAGCCAATGAGATCAATCTAAATGGCAGGCCATCCAGAAGGGAGAAATGTTATGAATGAAATGCGCTGTGGATCTATGCTTAAGTCTATGCTTAAAGAGGAGTTTGAAGGAACTATCTGATTTTGCTGTGGACTCTGCCGGAGAGTACTGAAGTAGTCCTCATTTTAAACCCCAACAAACTTAATCAAGGACCCCCAACTACACCCAGACTGTCATTTTAAACCCCAAATCCTCAACAAACTTAATCAAAAACCGCCAACTAACCCCAGACTGTAATTTTAAGCCACCCATAATAAGGCATTAGTGAGGAGCTGACCTAGGACATACAAGGTCAACTCTGCCCTCGGAGAAAATGTCTGCCATACACCATCATATAGTAATGAAGCCTACATGGGTTTAAAAATGAAGCATAGTAAATATTAGCACAATCACATACAGGTTTTTGTTATGAATCATGTATTACTCTTGACTTTAAATAAACCGTCAATTTGATGGGTTCAATTTGGTTTAACCAGTCCCTTTAAAATTGTGATTTAACTAGGCAAGTCAGTTAAGAACAAATTCTTATTTATAATGATGGCCTAGGAACAGTGGGTTAACTGCCTTGTTCAGGGGCAGAGCAGGAGATTTTTTACCTTCTCCTATCAGCTATCAGCTTCAATCTAGCAACCTTTCAGTTACTGGCCCAACGCTCTAACCACTACGTTACCTGCCGCCCAAAAAACCCATCCCTTTTGGTAACCTATCCCCTTTGATAATCATTCCCTTTTGGTTTAATCCATCCCTTTTGGTTGAACCCATCCCTTTTGGTTGAACCCATCCCTTTTGGTTGAACCCATCCCTTTTGGTTGAACCGATCCCTTTTGGTTGTACCCATCTCTTTTGGTTGAACTCATCCATTTTGGTTTAACCCATCACCTTTTGGTTAACCCATCCCTTTTGGCTTAACCAATCCCTTTTGGTTGAACCCATCCCTTTTGGTTGAACCCATCCCTTTTGGTAACCCATCCCTTTTGGTTGAACCCATCCCTTTTGGTTGAAGCTATCCCTTTTGGTTGAACCCATCCCTTTTGATAACCCATCCCTTTTGGTTGAACCCATCCCTTTTGGTTGAACCCATCCCTTTTGGTTGAACCCATCCCTTTTGGTTTAACCCATCCCTTTTGGTTGAACCCATCCCTTTTGGTTGAACCCATCCCTTTTGGTAACCCATCCCTTTTGCTTGAACCCATCCCTTTTGGTTTAACCCATCCCTTTTGGTTTAACCCATCCCTTTTGGTTGAACCCATCCCTTTTTGTTTAACCCATCACTTTTGGTTTAACCCATCCCTTTTGGTTGAACCCATCCCTTTTCCAAGAGAGACTTGGACCTAGTAGCCATTTGTAACATTCTGTTCTGAGGCAGCATGCTATTTTGAGAATCAAATCTGATATGTGCAGTCACAGTGTGAGTGCATGACTGTCTGTGTGCACACCCTCAGGGATACACAGTCAGTGGTCACTGTGGAAACCTATGAGCCTAAAGCATTCTGGGTAATTTGGTTTTGTACAGCTCATTTATTCACACAGCCAAACCATATTTTAAATGTTGAAGCCAAATGTGATGTTTCAATGTCATTGGGTTGCCCTTGTCAGTAAGTTAATTTATTGTCAGTAAGTTAATTTATTGTCAGTAAGTTCATTTATTGTCAGTAAGTTCATTTATTGTCAGTAAGTTCATTTATTGTCAGTAAGTTAATTTATTGTCAGTAAGTTAATTTATTGTCAGTAAGTTCATTTATTGTCAGTAAGTTCATTTATTGTCAGTAAGTTCATTTATTGTCAGTAAGTTCATTTATTGTCAGTAAGTTCATTTATTGTCAGTAAGTTCATTTATTGTCAGTAAGTTCATTTATTGTCAGTAAGTTCATTTATTGTCAGTAAGTTCATTTATTGTCAGTAAGTTCATTTATTGTCAGTAAGTTCATTTATTGTCAGTAAGTTCATTTATTGTCAGTAAGTTCATTTATTGTCAGTAAGTTCATTTATTGTCAGTAAGTTCATTTATTGTCAGTAAGTTCATTTATTGTCAGTAAGTTCATTTATTGTCAGTAAGTTCATTTATATGCGGCAGCGTCTCTCATGTTGCCTCGTGTTTCTAGAAAAACCGGTTTACCTTCATATGTCAACATATCTGTCTACACCCCTCCATTCACAGCACAGGCTACAATAGCAGTCCCACATGCACCAGTGTCGGTGCATACTGCACCACTAGTGCCCCTCTCTTTGTTCTGTTATTGTAGCATATGTAGTCGTAGTAACCGGTTTTATGGCCATATTGTCCTATTGTGTCACTGTGTTTCCCTCTCTGCTTTAAATCACTCTTCCTGATGACTAACTGTAATGGATAGCCTTGTGTTGTAGTCTATTTCTCACAGACAGGCGCCTGGTTGAAGGCGTTGGAGTCTGGGCCTCCTGTGATATACAGTTCTAGAATAGAATAGAATAGAATAGAATAGAATACAGTACAATAATTATTCTTGACCACATGACTATATGCTATAACTAGAGTCCAGGTCAGGACATGGTCAGGACATGTGGTCAGACAGGAAAGACTCCAGGCCCTAAGTGTATAGAGTAGAATATAAGCACGTTGTTGTTACACTCAACAGCAAGCAGCACTATGAGAGCTGTGGCCAGCCCATCTGTTGAGATCTGTTGAGTTCTAGAGCCACTGCCGTTACAGTGTATCTTCACTCATACAATCATGTCATACAATCATGTCATACAATCATGTCATACAATCCATGTCATACAATCATGTCATACAATCATGTCATACAATAATCATGTCATACAATCATGTCATACATGCCAGATCTGTTTTTTTTCTTCCCATAACTATTAATAATGTACGAGATATAAAATATAAATGTAAACATCGGAACCATCCACCTTCGCTATTATGGAAGCATTTGCCTGATAATATATAATAATATAAGCCATTTAACAGACGCTTTTATCCAAATCGACTTACATTTCATGCATGCATACATTTTCCATATGGGTGGCCCCGGGAATCGATCCCACAACCCTGGCATAGGGCATAGGAAAATCTATGTCAAATGTATCCCCTCTGCATTCATGGCATTTACTTGTAAGTGTATTTATGAGATCTTATTTGCATTTAGAAGAGGCTCAATATGAGGCAGGAAAGGTTATGCAGCCTGCTCGGCCTGTTCAGTGGAAATGAGTTCAAGTCAACCCTCAGGCTGTGTGTGTGTGTGTGTGAGTGCGTGTGTGTGTGTGTGTGTGTGTGTGTGTGTGTGTGTGTGTGTGTGTGTGTGTGTGTGTGTGTGTGTGTGTGTGTGTGTGTGTGTGTGTGTGTGTGTTATCTAAACATGCTACCCAAGGAAGTAAATGTATGTTTTTTTTGCTTTGTTAAATATAGAATCAATTCCACATTGAATTTGATATCAAATTCTGTATTTACGAAATAACATTGTGACTGAGTATGTGGTTCTGTTTGAGTAATTGGTATTGACCCCATAAAAGCACAAAAATAGCCTGGTGGAAATGAACAAAGCAGAGAAAATGATGTTATTATTGGTTTTCATTTAGATTATTTCTACTGGTTTACAAGAGTTTATGCAAAACACTGGGAATATAAAGTCATTTACATTTCAGAGCGTCACTAATGTCACCATGTTACTACACGGTAATATGCATTTCACCTGTTCGTTGAAGCGAATACAAAGCTTAGTGTAGAGTGGACCAGAATAACTAAGGGCATCCTGGGGAGCATTAGAGATCGTCAAAGTATTTTATTCAACATCTTTAACAAAATTGACCGAAATGTAGCTCATTATATGAAAGAAAATAACGTGTATTATCGTGTCAGATAGGGACACTTTTTAACCCCTTGATATAGACGATCAGATATCTTGCACCCCTATTGCATGAAATGGTGCGCTCCGTGCCTGCAGCCAGGTCTAGCCAGTGCTACAAAGCTGCCACATCAATGTGTGCCCAAAGGATCGCGGGGCTGAAGTGAGCTAAGTTCACTGTTGACATTGTAAATCATGAATGAATGTCAAAGGATTGCGGAGGACCTGATTGCCGCTACCGAATGAATTGTTTTGGTGTGTCAATGATCCGCGGTGACGATCTTCAGTTAAAGCGATACTGCCGTAGCCTAATGTACCGGTGATAATCTATCTGACAGTGCGAGCCTCCCAATGACAGCTAACCAAGTAATGCAGCGGAACGTGCGCGCGCTTTTCTTGTTTTGGGAAACGCGAGATGAAGTCGCCTGGAGTGAAAACTCTGGTGGATTGTTTATTTAGGAATATGCAAGGCGCATGACACCAAAATGACTTTATTTTTCCCTTTCGGACTTTAACCCATCGCTTCAGAATATCCATTACGGAATGCAACAGAATCGGTGACCAAGGATACTGGAATACTTGCTGGCTGCCCTCTGCTCAAGCAATATGCAATTACAATTCACCCAAATTCTCCATAGTCCTACTGAAGCAACAACGCTGGTCGGGTTATGAAATAAAAGTCATTATGTCAAGAGTATTGGATTTTGTGAGCATCTCCTTTACTTGCTGCTGTGTGCGTTTCCCTGCAGGCTACCAGTGCCAATATTAGTATTTCCTTAATGACTGCCTATCTGTTGTTTTTATGAAGTTTTAGTGGTATTTATTTATCTTCTGA
This sequence comes from Oncorhynchus nerka, assembly GCF_034236695.1. Lineage (NCBI taxonomy): Eukaryota > Metazoa > Chordata > Actinopteri > Salmoniformes > Salmonidae > Oncorhynchus > Oncorhynchus nerka. Next base: position 38,728,240 of record NC_088424.1, read on the forward strand.
CGAGAGAGAAAGAGGACTGTTACATGCAATATATTCCTACCTTCAATGATCTTATACACAGAGTTTTAAAGTGATTCTTCTGATGGATGAGCATTAGTCATATTGGAGCTAATAGCATCCTCTCATTCACCTCCATCAATCAAATGTTATTTATTATTTATAGGACACTTGACAGTAAACAGCCAGAACCTTTGTTTTTAGACTAACGTTTTCAAGCGAAGGTGATTGGCCTCCGTCTGAGTGTGTGTGTGGAATGCTGGACATCAGAATGAAGGAGGCGTGTCGTATCTGCGCTCGTGAGCTCTGCGGTAACCAACGCCGGTGGATCTTCCACCCCGCCTCCAAACTCAACCTCCAAGTGCTTCTGTCCCACGCCCTGGGGCGAGAGCTGACCCGGGACGGGCGCGGCGAATTTGCCTGCTCCAAGTGTGCCTTCATACTGGAGCGTATGTATAGGTTTGATACGGTCGTCGCCCGTGTGGAGGCTCTGTCCATCGAACGGCTGCAGAGGCTGCTCCAGGAGAAACACCGGCTACGGGGTCTCATCGGAGGCCTCTACCGGAAGACCAACGGGGAGGAGGGTGGCGGTGGTGGAGGGGTCATTACCGGGCCTGGGGGTACGGGAGGAGGGGTACAGGGGGAAGGTATGGTGGACATGTCTGGTCTGACCCATGCTAAGTACTGTGCTCTGCTCCAGGAGGACTTGGTGTACTCTCTGTATGAGTCCTGGGCTGAAGAGGGGTTGGAGTTCGGGAGTCACCACCATCCTCATCATGGGCATCGCCCTCAATACCCAGGGTCAGAGGTGACGGCTGTAGGGTCACAACGCTGTGGGACAGTCACACCTTCACGTAGGAAGTGCCAAGGGTGCACAGCGTGGCGAGTCGTGGACTCGGACTATGAGGCTGTGTGTAAAGTACCAAGGAAGTTGGCACGAAGTATTTCCTGTAGCCCATCGACGAGGTATTCGGCCAGTGTGATTGGAGTAGAAAGAGGTAGAGAAGGGGAGGAAGAGCCAGAGGGGACCCACTCCTCGCTCACACTGATCCCTGGGTCCAAGCTTCAGTCCCGGGCTTCAGACAGTGACCGTACCCTGGCGGGTCGAGCCAGCTCCAGCCCCTCCATAGACTCCCTGGACATAGCTGGAGAATCTACCCGGCTGTCTGCTATCCAAGACGGGGCCGAGGGGCTAGGGGACCCCCTGGATGACCGGTTCTTTGACTCCCTGTCTGAGGAGCACGACCTGGTGACCCCGCTGAGATCCGCATCCCACCTCTCCCTGGCCCTCTGCCTGGTCCAGAACTGTGTGTACCGGCCTGTCCAGAGCCCCAAGGGAAGCAGATTGCCTGTGCTGCTCAGACAGAGCCCCAGCGATGGAGGCTCTAGACTTAGCTTCTATGAGCCGGCCTTGGGGTTGCTGCATCGAGGTCGGAATGGAGAGGGGGAGATCCATGGCCATGTACCTGACGTGGAGGCCCCTCTGATCAGGCTGGACAGTGAGATGGATGGGGGTCTGGACTTGGCTGAGATGGAGGAGCTGTGGGAGGATCTGTATCATGAGTGTCCTCCCCCATGCCCCCACCAGGTATACCACAGCAGCTCTCCAGCCAGCTCTGGACATCGGCTCACTAATCTCATTTTATTGTCTTTGCTCAAAGTTGCCAGATACTGAAATCAGAAGGAGTGTTTTTCTTTCAATAGGATACCTTATTTTACTACAAATCGTATTTGTGGCATATTTAATCATCTGTTAGATGCAAAGAATATTCCAGGAGGTTACTTGGTAGTCTGTGAATCCAGCACACAGTGCAGTGCTTCCAACCATGAGAATATTCCCATTCTCTCCATACCCCTAGCTAATTAGCTGGGTAATCCAGCTGTCCATCTCCATCACCTAAACCTCTCCAGAGAAGATGCACATTAGAGGATGTGCACTCTGTAGCACTTAAATCTGTATGTGTGTGTGTATGTATGTATGTGTGTGTGTGTGTGTGTGTGTGTGTGTGTGTGTGTGTGTGTGTGTGTGTGTAGCATAGCGTAGTGTAATGTAGGGTAGGTAGTGTAGTGTAATGTAGTGTAATGTAGGGTAGTGTAGTGTAATGTAGTGTAGCGTAGGGTAATGTAATGTAGCGTAGGGTAGTGTAATGTAGCGTAGGGTAGCATAGGGTAGTGTAATGTAGAGTAGCATAGGATAGTGTAATGTAGCGTAGGGTAATGTAGTGTAGAGTAGCGTAGCGAGAACCTATAAATATAGGATGTGAGTGCTGACATGTTAATGCTGAAAGAGTGATGCTAACACACTGGTTATGTAAGATAGGTTAAGAGCAGCACAGAGCACTAGATACAGCCCCCCTACACACACACACACACACACAAGAGAATATCCTCAGGATAAATCTGCTTTTAGTAACACAGATGAGTGAACATAATGTTTGGTCCAGTTACCAACACGGCACTGCAAGGTTGGGGTCAATTCCATTTCAAATCCAGCCTAGCTGGTAAAAGTGTTCTTCCTGGAATTGACTCTAACCCTGCAGCCCAGCTTGGTGCAGGTTGGATTGTAATTCTGTTTTGTCTGGCTACAGCAGATTAACCGCTGTGTGTGTGTGTGTGTGTGTGTGTGTGTATTCCAGACTCTGATCGAGGAGCAGCATAGCCAGTTGAACCAGTATGAATGTGCAGCAGGTCAGTGTATCAGTGAGCTGCAGAAGGCCCAGCTCCAGGTCCAGTCCCTGCAGACCAAGATCCAGGAGAGCGAGGCCAACAACACGGTACAGCTACACAGAGACATTACACATCCATACAACACACACACCAAACAGCACAGCTACACAGAGACATTACACATCCATACAACACACACACCAAACAGCACAGCTACACAGAGACATTACACATCCATACAACACACACACCAAACAGCACAGCTACACAGAGACATTACACATCCATACAACACACACACCAAACAGCACAGCTACACAGAGACATTACACATCCATACAACACACACACACCAAACAGCACAGCTACACAGAGACATTACACATCCATACAACACACACACCAAACAGCACAGCTACACAGAGACATTACACATCCATACAACACACACACCAAACAGCACAGCTACACAGAGACATTACACATCCATACAACACACACACCAAACAGCACAGGTACACAGAGACATTACACATCCATACAACACACACACCAAACAGCACAGCTACACAGAGACATTACACATCCATACAACACACACACCAAACAGCACAGCTACACAGAGACATTACACATCCATACAACACACACACCAAACAGCACAGCTACACAGAGACATTACACATCCATACAACACACACACACCAAACAGCACAGCTACACAGAGACATTACACATCCATACAACACACACACCAAACAGCACAGCTACACAGAGACATTACACATCCATACAACACACACACCAAACAGCACAGCTACACAGAGACATTACACATCCATACAACACACACACCAAACAGCACAGGTACACAGAGACATTACACATCCATACAACACACACACCAAACAGCACAGCTACACAGAGACATTACACATCCATACAACACACACACCAAACAGCACAGCTACACAGAGACATTACACATCCATACAACACACACACCAAACAGCACAGCTACACAGAGACATTACACATCCATACAACACACACACCAAACAGCACAGCTACACAGAGACATTACACATCCATACAACACACACACCAAACAGCACAGCTACACAGAGACATTACACATCCATACAACACACACACACCAAACAGCACAGCTACACAGAGACATTACACATCCATACAACACACACACCAAACAGCACAGCTACACAGAGACATTACACATCCATACAACACACACACCAAACAGCACAGCTACACAGAGACATTACACATCCATACAACACACACACCAAACAGCACAGCTACACAGAGACATTACACATCCATACAACACACACACCAAACAGCACAGCTACACAGAGACATTACCCATCCATACAACACACACACATGCACACAAGCATGTGCATTCACACGTGCACACTCAGCGCACACATATATGAATGCGCACACACACTCATGTGCACACACCAAACAGCACTGCTACAGAGAAACATTGGAGCACATAAGAATAAATGTCTCCCTCTCCCTCTCCCTCTCCAACTTCCTCTTCCCTCTCCCTCTCCCTCTCCCTCTCCCTCTCCAACTTCCTCTTCCCTCTCCCTCTCCAACTTCCTCTTCCCTCTCCCTCTCCCTCTTCCTCTTCCCTCTCCCTCTCCCTCTCCCTCTCCCTCTCCCTCTCCCTCTCCAACTTCCTCTTCCCTCTCCCTCTCCCTCTCCCGCTCCCTCTCCAACTTCCTCTTCCCTCTCCCTCTCCCTCTCCCTCTCCAACTTCCTCTTCCCTCTCCCTCTCCAACTTCCTCTTCCCTCTCCCTCTCCCTCTTCCTCTTCCCTCTCCCTCTCCCTCTCCCTCTCCAACTTCCTCTTCCCTCTCCCTCTCCCGCTCCCTCTCCAACTTCCTCTTCCCTCTCCCTCTCCAACTTCCTCTTCCCTCTTCCCTCTCCCTCTCCCTCTCCCTCTTCCTCTTCCTCTCCCCTCTCCCCTCTCCCTCTCCCTCTCCACCTCTCCAGAAGCTGCAGGAGAAGCTCAGTGAGATGGAGTGTGATCTGCGTTCTATCCGTCAGGCAGCTCAGAACCAGGAACACACCATCCAGGGCCTGACCGACTCTGTCAGTACCAAGGACAACGAGGTGTGTGTGGTCTACCATGAATTTACATCACCGCCCTAGAAACATTTGAGATGGCCTAGTGACTAAAATAATACTAATATGTGCCAGTTAGAAGACACTTTTATCCAAAGCGACTTACAGTTAGCCATGCAGACGTATGGGTGGTCCCGGGAATTAAACCCACAATCCTGGGATTGCAGCACCATGCGCTATCAACTCAGCTACAGAGACCAACCATTTCATCAGCAGTGATTTACAGAATATTCCCAGTGGAGGAAAATGTACCCAACTGTCATACTTGAGTAAAAGTAAAGATACCTTAATAGAAAATGACTCACGTAAAAGTGAAAGTCACCCAGTAAAATACTACTTGAGTACATTTGGTTTTAAATATACTTAAGTATCAAAAGTAAATGTAATTACTCAAATATACATAAGTATCAAAAGTAAAAATTTTAAGTATAAATCATTTCAAATTCCTTATATTAAGCAAATATTTTTCATTTATGGATAGCAAGGGGCACTCTCAAACACTCAGACATAATTTACAAACAAAGCATGTGTGTTTCATGAGTCCGTGGGTCTGCCAGATCAGAGAAAGCAGGGTGACTAGGGATGTCCTCTTGATAAGTGCATTGGACCGTTTTTCTGTCCTGCTAAGCATTCAAAATGTAACAAGTACTTTTGATGTCAGGTAAAATGTATGGAGTAAAAAGTAAATTATTTTCTTTAGAAATATACTGAAGTAAAAGTAAAAGTAGTCAAAAATATAAATAGTAAAGTACAAATACCCCCCAAAACTACTTAAGTTGTACTTTAATTAACGTATTTTTACTTAAGTGCTTTACACTACTGAATATTCCTCCTCAGGCCCAGGAGCTGTACCAGTTAATTGAAGGGCAGAACACCACACTGTGTAAACTGAGAGAGATGGCCCACCACAACCAGATCACGCAACATCAGGTGAGACCTCACACACCCCAGACAGATCCTGATAAAACACTGAGCAGGATACCGGTTAATGAAGAGCCATAATAACCCAACTGTTGATAGATAGATGGAGACAGACACCCTTCCTCCCCATGGCCAGACTAACCCCAGTGGTTCTTGTTTGTTTGGTCTGCCCTCCCAGGCTCCAGAGGGGGGCAGTGAGGTTGCGGGTCTAGCCCAGCTGCAGGGTGAGTTAGTGGGGGTACAGAGCTCTCTGTTTACCCTGGGTCTGGAGCTGGAAGCCAGTCATAGAGCGCAAAGACAGAGCCAGAGACAGGCTGAGGACCTGACCAGAGCTAAAGACAGACTCCACTCTGACCTAAAGGAGGCACTGCAGCACAGGGAGGTCACCGACAAACACAACCAGGTCAGTGTGTGTGTGCGTGCGTGCGTCCGTCCGTGCGTGTGCGTGCGTGTGTCTGGACCCCTGTCATGTAGGAGGTGTGTGTAACCTATCCTCTGTCCCACCGTAGGACTTGCTCAGTGCCCTGGCTCAGTCCCGCTCTGCGCTGCAGGCTAAAGAGGCTCAGCAGAAGGAGAGCGAGGCAGAGAAACACATGGAGGTTCAGGAGAGAGACAAGAACATCACACAGCTCAAACTCTCCCTACAGGACAAGGAGAGCCAGCTACAGGTGAGACACACACATTCACACACACAGTCACACAAACACAGACACACACACACACTGAACATACACATTAGTGCACACACATACAGACATAAACACATACACTAACCCCATCTCGCTCTGTGTGTGTAGGAGTACTCTGAGCTCCTGGAATCAGTAGACAGCTCCAAACCCAGAGATATTCTGATGGACAAACTGAGAGAACGCATCAAGGACAGGGACAGAGCACTGGAGGTAAGAACACACACACACATACTGGATAATAATAATAATAATAATCATAATAATAATCATAATAATAACAATAATAATAACATAACAATAATAAGATCATAATTATGTAATGCTAATAATAAGAGAATAATAATAACAATATAATAATAATAACAATATTGATAATAATAACAATACTGATAATAATAACAATACTGATAATAATAACAATACTGATAATAATAACAATATTGATAATAATAACAATACTGATAATAATAACAATATAATAATACTACTGATCATAATAATACTAATAATGATCATAACAACAATATTGATTAATTTATATAGCCCTTCCTACATCAGCTGATATCTCAAAGTGCTGTACAGCAAGCAATGCAACAGCAAGCAATGCAGGTGTAGAATCATGGTGGCTAGGAAAAACTGTAAGTTGGCTAATAATGATGATCATAATAATAAGATCATAATACTACTACTAATAATAATACTACTGATCATAATAATAATACTAGCATGATCATAATAATAATACTAGCATGATCATAATAATAATAAAAATATGATAATAATAATAATAATAATGATCACCATAATAATAATACTGATCATAATAATAATAATACTGATCATCATAATAATAATACTGATCATCATAATAATAATACTGATCATAATAATAATACTAATACTGATCATAATAATACTAATACTGATCATAATAATAATAATACTGATCATCATAATAACAATACTGATCATAATAATAATAATAATACTGATCATCATAATAACAATACTGATCATAATAATAATAATAATACTGATCATCATAATAATAATACTGATCATAATAATACTAATACTGATCATAATAATAATACTAATACTGATCATAATAATACTAATACTGATCATAATAATAATAATACTGATCATCATAATAACAATACTGATCATAATAATAATAATAATACTGATCATCATAATAACAATACTGATCATAATAATAATAATAATACTGATCATCATAATAACAATACTGATCATAATAATAATAATAATACTGATCATCATAATAACAATACTGATCATAATAATAATAATAATACTGATCATCATAATAATAATACTGATCATCATAATAATAATAATACTGATCATCATAATAACAATACTGATCATAATAATACTAATACTGATCATCATAATAATAATAATACTGATCATCATAATAATACTGATCATCATAATAATAATACTGATCATAATAATAATAATACTGATAATAATAATAATAATACTGATCATCATAATAATAATACTGATCATAATAATAATAATACTGATCATAATAACAATACTGATCATCATAATAATAATAATACTGATCATCATAATAATAATACTGATAATAATAATAATAATAATACTGATCATCATAATAATAATACTGATCATCATAATAATAATACTGATCATAATAATAATAATACTGATAATAATAATAATAATACTGATCATCATAATAACAATACTGATCATAATAATAATAATAATACCGATCACAATAATAATAATAATACTGATCATAATAATAATAATACTGATAATAATAATAATAATACTGATCATCATAATAATAATACTGATCATCATAATAATAATACTGATCATCATAATAATAATACTGATCATCATAATAATAACACTAATATTGATCGTAATAATGATAATTCTGATCATAATAATCATCATCATCATCATTCTGATCATGATAATAATAATGATGATCATAATAATACTGATCATAATAATAATAATAATATTATCATAATAATAATAATAATAATACTGATCATCATAATAATAATACTGATCATAATAATAATAATACTGATCATCATAATAATAATAATAATGATCACCATAATAATAATACTGATCATCATAATAATAATAATACTGATCATCATAATAATAATACTGATCATAATAATAATAATACTGATCATAATAATAATAATACTGATCATAATAATAATAATACTGATCATAATAATAATAATACTGATCATCATAATAATAATAATACTGATCATCATAATAACAATACTGATCATAATAATAATAATAATAATACTGATCATCATAATAATAATACTGATCATCATAATAATAATAATAATACTGATCATCATAATAATAATAATACTGATCACAATAATAATAATAATAATGATCATAATAATAATAATGATATGATAATACTAATAAAATTATCATAATAATAATAATACTGATCATAATAATAATAATAATACGATCATAATAATAATAATAATACTGATCATAATAATAATAATAATAATACTGATCATCATAATAATAACACTAATATTGATCGTAATAATGATAATTCTGATCATAATAATCATCATCATCATCATTCTGATCATGATAATAATAATGATGATCATAATAATACTGATCATAATAATAATAATAATATTATCATAATAATAATAATGATAATAATAATAATAAGATCATAATACTACTAATAATAATACTGATCATAATAATATAATAATAATAATAATATTATCATAATAATAATAATGATAATAATAATAATAAGATCATAATACTAATAATAATAATACTGATCATAATAATACTGATCATAATAAAATAATGATAATACCGATCATACTAATAATGATAATACTGATCATAATAATAATAATGATAATACTGATCATGATCATAAAGATAATAATAATACTATATGTTCTTTCTCTCTGTCCAGCGGTCTATAGATGAGAAGTTCCGTTGTCTGGAGGAGAGGGAGGAGCAGGTGAGGAGACTACAGCTGGCCCTCCGAGAGAAAGAACGAGACCTGGAGAGACTCCGCTGCATACTGCTCAACAACCAGGAGACCATCACGGTACACACACACATTTGCACACACACAAACACACACGAACACACACACACACACACGCACGCACACACACACACACACATTTGCACACACACACGAACACACACACACACACACACACACACACACACACACACACACACATTTGCACACACACATTTGCACACACGCAAACACACACACACACACACGAAAGAAAGATACCTTGAGCAACAACGAGAATACACACACAAGTACATCTAGAGTTTATACAGTACATTGATATGTTTAGACTGTGTGTCCTACAGTACATTGATATGTTTAGACTGTGTGTCCTACAGTACATTGATATGTTTAGACTGTGTGTTTGTATAGAGTCTGGATGCGTTGGTGCGGGGTAAGGAGCTGGATGTGGAGCAGGCAGCAGAAGCCCACAGGAACCTGCAGTGGCTCCAGCAGCAGAGTGAGGAGAGAGAGAAGAGCACTCTGAGAGAGAGAGACACACTCATCAACCAGCTACAGTCTGCCCTGCAGACACGCAGCCGGGAGACACAGGTAAACACACACACATACAGTACACATATGGCAGGTAGCCTAGTGGTTAGAGTGTTGGGCCAGTAATTGGAAGGTTGCTGGATCGAGTCCCTGAGCTGACAAGGTGAAAATCTGTCTTTCTTCCCCTGAGCAAGGCAGTTAACCCACTTCCCCGGACACACACACACACCCTAAACTAAATCTACGCTAGTGAGGACTGGCTATAGCACCAGTTTGCATTCTGTTTGCTCTTGTAACCAAAGTACAACCACTCTACTAATTTCTGCCCATTGTTGAAGCTCTTCATTGTTGGCTGAAATAAGTGACTTGCAATACTAGTCCAACAATAAAATCCTGCTCTTATATCTGACCCTTACAAATACAACAGGTGTACTGATAATGTCTGTCTGTCTGTCTGTCTGTCTGTCTGTCTGTCTGTCTGTCTGTCTGTCTGTCTGTCTGTCTGTCTGTCTGTCTGTCTGTCTGTCTGTCTGTCTGTCTGTCTGTCTGTCTGTCTGTCTGTCTGTCTGTCTGTCTGTCTGTCTGTCTGTCTGTCTGTCTGCAGGACCTGACGGCAGCCCTCCTGGCTAAGGTCCAGGCAGGCCCCAGTGAGGTGGTGGAGGAGCTGAAGGCTCGCCTCGCACTGAAGGAGAAACTGTTCCAGGAACTTCTGTCAGACCGCAACCGCCAGAGCCACGAACACCAAGCACAGGTCCAGGACCTGCTCAGCACCATCAGCACCAAGGACCAGTACATACAGGTACCACACACACCACTGATCTAGGACCTGTCTCTGAGAATCATATTAGCTTTTCAGTGCACCCAGCCCAACAGCAGTGATAGGGGATAGACATCCAGTAGTATATTATAGAAATTGAATGATATACTGTAGAATGGACATATAAAGCGATAGTCGATTTCAGATTCTCTATTCTTTTTTCCACTCTCTCTCTCTCCACACCATTTTCCTCTCCCTCTACTTCCCTACCGCCTCCTCTCTCTCTCAGGACTGCTCTGATAGGCTCTCCCAGGTGATTGGTGAGCGGACGGGCCAGCTGCAGGAGCTGCACAGGCAGCTGTCATCACGGGAACGGGAGATGGGTGAGCTGCGGAAGGAGAGAGAGAGGGAGAGAACGGGAGAGGCAGAGCGACTGCAGAACCTACTAAAAGAGAAAGAGACTTTTATCCAGGTAAATTCTGGGACACTGGAAAACACATTTTGTGAATCTCTCTCTCTCTCTCTCTCTCTCTCTCTCTCTCTCTCTCTCTCTCTCAGTCTGTTATGAAACTGTACATTTTCACACTAGCTTATATAATTTAGACTAGACTCACACAAGCACACATGAGTACCATACCAAAAAACATTCAACAGTCTCAAGTAGTAAAACTGTCATAACATAACACGGTCCTCCCTCTACAGAGTCTGATGCAGGGACAGGAGGAGAGCATGGAGCCCTCCACACCAGAGGGGGCAGTAGAGGTACATGCCATCCAGGAAGAGCTGGAGCTGGTCAGGAAGAAAGAGAGGGAGGCTCAGCTGGAGCTCTCAGCCCTGCGCTCAGCTCTCACACAGGGCCAGCAGCAGGCCCAAAAGCAGGAGGATAGATTTAAGATCCTGGCCCCAGAAATAACAGTCAGGGACCAGCCCTCCAGCACTGACCACCAGGTATCCCTCTCTGCCTAAATTCTTTATTGCCTACAACATTGCCCTTGTTAAGGTCGGGTGTCTAGCCTACCGAGTGGAGTGTGTATCAACAATTTCTCTCTCTCTCTCGTTCCGTCTCTCGCTCTGTCTCTTCCTCCCCCTCTCTGTCAGAGTGTGTTGGAACAGTTGGTCAATGAGTACCACAGGCTGAACAATGCTTTGAGGGCAGAGAAGAGGCTGTACCAGAGTCTAAGCCACATCCAGACTAGAGGAGACAGGTAGAAGACAGGCCTTTACTGAGGCTAAGAATACACACATCTGGGTACCTAACAATACACAAATCTGGGTACCTAACAATACACACCTGGGTACCTAACAATACACACCTGGCTACCTAACAATACACACCTTGGTACCTAACAATACACACACCTGGATATCTAAGAATACACACATTTGTTGACAGGCAGGTACATACGAAGCTTCAGTGTCGGTAGACATTGTTACATACAGTTGTAGGCCAGGTAAAACTGTTAAAACCATGCAATCAGTTTTGAGGACATTTGTGTTTGTGCGTTGTGTCATTGCCCCTCTCCCAGCAGCTCAGAGAAGACCCAGGCCCTGCTCACAGAACTGGACTCTGTTCAGGCATTGCGAGGGCAACTGGAGGAGGTCCTAACCAGGACCCGGAAGACCGCCCTGGCACTGGAGAGGGCAGCTAAGAGGCAGTCTGACTTTGGAGGTGGGGATGGGCAGGGACCGGCCTACAGGGCTACAGGGGGCACTGTTACTAACTCTCTGGGATATTCTGTCTAGCCATTTCATCATGAGTCAGACAAATGCACTGCAGGTAGAGGTTGCTCTTAGGTGCAGATCTAGGATCAGTTTACATTCACCTAAATCCTAACCTTAACCATTACAGGAAAAAACTCAATGCTGACCTATGATCAGTGACTATGGGCAACTTCATTCCTCTTTGGATGACATAGACACCACACAATAACCAATGCCTGTTCTAACCAACAACTCATTTTTGGGGTAGATATCTATTATTCATTATTAATATATTCAGTGTGTTTTGGATTGTTGTTTTTTTTATATTGTTTTTGCAAAATGCCTCCGTGTTGCTTGTTCTGTAATGCCATTTTGTATTGGACTGTGTCTATGTGTCAATGTTTCCAGCCTTATCGTCACAGTGATGTGATGTGGTGTGTAGATAGCCCAGCTCATGCATTACAGTGAAACGTCTTCAAGTCGTCCATCTTATTTTTTTATACCATCTTTGTGTACACAATGTATGCAGGTCCAAGATATACTTCAGCTGAAATCAAGATGATGGCCAAGTAGTTCCCTCTTATAATTCCTGTAACCTCAGATCTGGGTTCCATTCCATGGGTTTTAAAGTGTCATTTGGTCGCAGATATTCTTAGTCTCAGATGATGCATGAACAACTAGATTAGTAGTCAATAGTGTTTGCTTATCAAAGTAAATAAAGCAAGAATCCTTACCCTAGTTATTTGTTGTTGCAAAACTAAAACCTTGCGCTTATCAATCTTAGACACACCACAACCCAAATGTCTTAGATACACCACAACCCAAGTGTCTATTTGTTACATTTATAGATATACTTTGTAATGATCACATAAAATGTGATAAAAACATGATGATAAGATGATACCCAGTATCATTCGAGATTCGATTGGTTGGGATTGATTATGTTTTAAGGATTTTAGGATTAGTGAAGAAATGTTCCATTTAGATTTGGTGATGAAATGCCAACATACTTCGAAATGGAAAGTTAAAAAATGATATTTCCTTTTTTATTTTATTTTTTATTGGAGACTGGATTGCCTCTCCCTTTTTGGCTCCTTGTTCAACACAACAAACCTTCCCTTCTCCCCTGACTAGTAGAGAACAGATAAGGAGTGTTCTGTCTATCCCTGAGGTGAAAGAAAGAGAAAGTGATGATCATGTGCTTTTCTCATCCCTGTCTGAACAGCCACCTCTTTCTCCACACTGTATCCATAGTCTCTGTGTCCAAAACACACACTCTTAAAGGCCCAGTGCAGTCAAAAACGTGATTTGCCTGTGTTTTACATATATTTCCACACTATGAGTTTAGAATATTCTGTGAAATTGTGAAACTTATGATAATGCCCTTATAGTGTAAGAGCTTCTTGAAAGGACGGCCTGAAATATCTGCTTGTTTTGGTGGGGTGGAGTTTTGGCCGGTAAATTAGTTAATAGAGCAATAAGAAAAAAAGAAAAAAATTCTGCCAATCACAGCTAGTTTTCAGTTTCCCCCTCCCCACTCAGACCACTCCCAGACAGTCCTAGCAAAATTCTTGCTTGATAAATTTCTCTTCACCAAGAAGCAATTTTTGTTTATTTTTTTGACCATTTTAATTGAAAACTATCACAGTACTTAATTGTTACCCAGAAATGATTTGATAATAAGATAAAAACAGATGCATTGGACCTTAAACCATTACCACTCACACACACACACACACACACACACACACACACACACACACACACACACACACACACACACACACACACACACACACACACACACACACACATATTCTAAGAATATCTTTAAAAGACACATTTTCTTTCATAGAAGAAAGAGATCGGTCATGTTTAGGAGCTAAACAACCATCTCTCTGTCTTCACCTATGACTTCTCTGCCACATGCATGACATCGTGGCATGCATTTCCTGCCTGCGTGGCTATGTTTGATGTGATGAGTGAACAGTTATTGACAACTTAAATGCATCAATCACTTACTATTGGGCATAAATATAATATGATACGGTACTAATATGTGCCTCACACTACGTATAGAAATAGGATGATATGAGGAAGAACATGAATGTACAGAAGGGTATGAAACATGATTTCTACACTGCCTGGATTACTGCCTGTGTGTCACCGTCACTAGCAGGGGCTCCGGTAAGGACTGGACACATGAAGATGTCCCCTAACAGAAAATACTAGTTCACACCCTCTTCATGTAATATCATGGAATTAATTACTACACCATAAATACATGATACATTGATTATACTATTTCCTATTGCTCACAGAAAGATGATTATGTTGTACGTACTTCAGTCATACTGTAAGTCCTTAATTAGACATTGGAATAGAGGTAGACTGAGCAACACACATACACACCAGTCTTAAATTTGCGGTAAGCTAAACAAACAGCCTTATTGTCCCCTGTCACCCACATAGCTATAGGCCCACCCCACCCTAATACACAGTACCAAGGGTTAAAAGTACGTTTTAGATGGTTCAAAACAATCCTAACCAAGAATAATATTTTCCATAAGACTCTTCCATTGATCACAAACTGAAGATTGTATTATCCTCATTGTAATTGTTGGCAGATGTGTGTTGCTATGCAAAAACTGCACACAATACACATGCCCTGGTACGAGGAAGAGGATTTCATAGTATGAAGCATTTATATAGAAATATGAAGCTATTGGTATTTATTTCAGGGAGATTTAAACTCCTGATTGCTTGACAGATTGTCTTAGAACTTTGTGGTTGTTATTACGGTTAAATAGCCTTCTACCTACCAAACAACTAAAATGAGGTAGTATAATGTTTCTACCTACCAAACAACTATAATGAGGTAGTATAATGTTTCTACCTACCAAACAACTATAATGAGGTAGTATAATGTTTCTACCTACCAAACAACTAAAATGAGGTAGTATAATGTTTCTACCTACCAAACAACTATAATGAGGTAGTATAATGTTTCTACCTACCAAACAACTATAATGAGGTAGTATAATGTTTCTACCTACCAAACAACTAAAATGAGGTAGTATAATGTTTCTACCTACCAAACAACTATAATGAGGTAGTATAATGTTTCTACCTACCAAACAACTAAAATGAGGTAGTATAATGTTTCTACCTACCAAACAACTATAATGAGGTAGTATAATGTTTCTACCTACCAAACAACTATAATGAGGTAGTATAATGTTTCTACCTACTAAACAACTATAATGAGGTAGTAAAATCTTTCAACCTACCAAACAACTAAAATGAGGTAGTATATTGTTTCTCCCTACTGAACAAATATAATGAGGTAGAATAGTGTTTCTCGCTACTAAACAACTATAAATCAAATCAAATCAAATGTATTTATATAGCCCTTCGTACATCAGCTGATATCTCAAAGTGCTGTACAGAAACCCAGCCTAAAACCCCAAACAGCAAGCAATGCAGGTGTAGAAGCACGGTGGCTAGGAAAATAATGAGGTAGTATCATGTTTCTGTCACGGCCGTAGAATGAAGTAGACCAAAGTGCAGGGTGGTGAGCGTACATATTCCTTTTTATTAGGATGACGCCGACAAAAACAATAAACAATACAAAAACAACCGTGAAGCTTAAGGGCTATGCGCCACAAACAAAGTTAACTACCCACAAAGACAGGTGGGAAAAAGGGCTGCCTAAGTATGGTACCCAATCAGAGACAACGATAAACAGCTGTCCCTGATTGAGAACCATACCCGGCCAAAACAAAGAAATACAAAACATAGAAAATAGAACATAGAATGCCCACCCCACATCACACCCTGACCTAACCAAATAAAGAAATAAAACGGCTCTCTAAGGTCAGGGCGTGACAGTTTTTCCCTACTAAACAACTATCATGAGGTAGTATAGTGTTTCTCCCTACTAAACAAGTCGTATCGTGTATCTCCCTACTAAACAACTGTAATGAGGTAATATAGTGTTATTCCCTACTAAACAACTATAATGAGGTAGTATAGTGTTTATGCCTTTTAAATAACTATAATGAGGTAGTATAGTGTTTCTCCCTACTAAATGAGGTAGTATATACAGTTGAAGTCTGAAGTTTACATACACTTAGGTTGGAGTCATTAAAACTCATTTTTCAACCACTCCACCATTTTCTTGTAAACAAACTATAGTTTTGGCAAGTCGGTTAAGACATCTACTTTGTGCCTGACACAATTAATTTTTCCAACAATTGTTTACAGACAGATTATTTCACTTATAATTCACTGTATCACAATTCCAGTGAATCAGAAGTTT
Organism: Oncorhynchus nerka; assembly: GCF_034236695.1. Lineage (NCBI taxonomy): Eukaryota > Metazoa > Chordata > Actinopteri > Salmoniformes > Salmonidae > Oncorhynchus > Oncorhynchus nerka. The sequence goes on from NC_088424.1 coordinate 38,745,083, forward strand.
ACATACACTAAGTTGACTGTGCCTTTAAACAGCTTGGAAAATTATAGAAAATTATGTCAAGGCTTTAGAAGATTCTGATCAATTGGAGGTATACCTGTGGATGTGTTTCAAGGCATACCTTCAAACTCAGTGCCTCTTTGCTTGACATTGTGGGAAAATCAAAAGAAATCAGCAAGACCTCAGAAAACAAATGGTAGACCTCCACAAGTCTGGTTCATCCTTGGGAGCAATTTCCAAACCCCTGAAGGTACCACGTTCATCTGAACAAACAATAGTACGCAAGTATAAACACCATGGGACCACGCAGCCGTCACACCGCTCAGGAAGGAGACGCGTTCTGTCTCCTAGAGATGAACATACTTTGGTGTGAGAAGTGCAAATCAATCCCAAAACCATAGCAAAGTACCTTGTGAAGATGCTGGAGGAAACAGGTACAAAAGTATCAAGAGCAACAGTAAAATGAGTCCTAAACCGGCATAACCTGAAAGGCCGCTCAGCTCCAAAACCGCCATAAAAAAAAGCCAGACTACGGTTTGCAACTGCACATGGGGACAAAGATCATACTTTTTGGAGAAATGTCCTCTGGTCTGATGAAACAAAAAAATATCTGTTTGGCCATAATGACCATTGTTATGTTTGGAGGAAAAAGGGGGATGCTTGCAAGCCGAAGAACACCATCCCAACTGTAAAGCACGGGGATGGCAGCATCATGTTGTGGTGGTGCTTTGCTGCAGGAGGGACAGGTCCACTTCACGAAATAGATGGCATCATGAGGAAGAGAAATTATGTGGATATATTGAAGCAACATCTCAAGACATCAGTCAGGAAGTTAAAGCTTGGTCGCAAATGGGTCTTCCAAATGGACAATGACCCCAAGCATACTTCTAAAGTTGTGGCAAAATGGCTTAAGGACAACAAAGTCAAGGTATTGGAATGAGACCTCAATCCTATAGAAACTTTGTGAGCAGAACTGAAAAAGCATGTGTGAGGAAGGAGGCCTACAAACCTGACTCAGTTACACCAGCTCTGTCAGGAGGAATGGGCCAAAATTCACCCAACTTATTGTGGGAAGCTTGTGGAAGGCTACCTGAAACGTTTGACCCAAGTTAAACAATCTAAAGGCAATGCTACCAAATACTAATTGAATGTATGTAAACTTCTGACCCACTGGGAATGTGATGAAAGAAATAAAAGCTGAAATAAATAATTCTCTCTCTACTATTATTCTGACATTTCACATTCCTAAAATAAAGTGGTGATTCCAAATGACCTAAGACATGGAATCTTTACTCAGATTAAATGTCAGGAATTGTGAAAAACTGAGTTTAAATGTATTTGGCTAAGGTGTATATAAACTTCCGGCTTCAACTGTATTTATCCCTACTAAACAACTATAATGAGGTAGTATAGTGTTTTTCCCTGTAACTATACAACTATAATGAGGAAGTTTAGTGTTTCTCACGACTAAACAACGATAATGAAGTAGAAAAGAGTTTCTCCCTACGAAACAAGTAATATAGTGTTTTCCCGTACTAAACAACTATAATGAGGTAGCATAATGTTTTTCCCTACTAAACAACTATGATGAGGTAGTAAAGTGTTTATTTCTATAACTATACAACTGTAATGAGGTAGTATAATGTTTCTACCTACTAAACAACTATAATGAGTTTTTATAGTGTTTCTCCATACTAAACAACTATGCTGAGGTAGTATGGTGTTTCTGCCTACTAAACAAGTATAATGAGGTTGTATAATTTTTCTACCTACTAAACAACTATATTGAGGTAGTTTAGTGTTTCTCCCTACTAAACAACTATATTGAGGAAGTATGATGTTTTTCCCTACTAATGAACTATAATGAGGTAGTATAGTGTTTCACCCTACAACTATACAACTGTAATGAGATAATGTTTCTCCCTAATAAACAACTATAATGAGGTAGTATAATGGTTTCCCTACTAAACAACTATAATTAGTTCATATCGAGTTTCTACCTACTAAACAACTATAATGAGGTAGTATAGTGTTTCTCCCTCCAACTATACAACTATGATGAGGTAGTATAGTGTTTCTACCTACTAAACAACTATTATGCGGTAGTACAATGTTTCTCCCTCCTGAACAACTATAATGAGGTAGTATAGTGTTTCTACCTACTACTATACAACTATAATGTTTCAATCTTTGACTAACTGTATGTGTGTATCTGTGTGTGTGTGTGTGTGTGTGTGTGTGTGTGTGTGTGTGTGTGTGTGTGTGTGTGTGTGTGTGTGTGTGTGTGTGTGTGTGTGCATATCCCCAGCACAGAGTGCTCTAGGTCTGTTATGGAAAAACTATTCTGTTTGTTATATAAACTGACAGTCACATTCCAGTTGCACCTTTCTGGCTGACGTGTGTGTGTGTGTTTGCGTGTGTCAGACATTCTGTTGCTCTCTGTAGACAAGAATTTGACAATCTGAAGATTCCACAGTACTTTTTGGCATCTGATTAGATAACAAACATTATTGCAATGTGAGTGAATTGTGTTTGTGCTTTGCATGCTTCTCTTTGTATATGGTGTACGTGCATGTCAATGATATGTCCATCTCAACTAATACGGGGAAAAAAGGCTGAATGTCGCCATTTAGTTTGTTTTTAAGTTCATTGTGGAATGTCTTCCTGAGGGCCATATGTAGTGACATGGACAGGACACAGAGAGGACCTGTGCTACACACACACCACATGGTTGGGAAAAAGACAGAGGGGCTGGTCTGTCCTGGTCTGGGCTCAACGTGGGTGTTTGGCTGTCTACTGGTCACATAACATTTCCCTCATGGCTCCTGCTGAAGTGATTCAGACCAGAGAGATGGAGAGTGGGAGGGAGATAGAGGGAGAAGGAGTGAGAGAGGGAGATAGGGAGAGAGAGAAAGAGGAGAGGGATTGGTGGGTTCCTTAAGAAAAACAGACTTCGGAAGGAGAGAGAAAAGACAAGGAAGTGTCTGATCTTATCAGTTGGCTGTTGTGTTTTCAGAGCTCAGCACGGAGGAAGAAGAAGAGGAGGGAGATGATGAAGAGGGCAGCACTGATGAGTTCTCAGACAGTATTGAAGACGATGAGGATAAACTGACTGCCAAAAGTCTGGCCTCCACTAAGGTACATGTGGTTCTTTACCTTTCATTCTTAAAGGGATACTAGATTATACACCAGTCTTGTGCCTCTCATCCCCTTATACGGGCATTGCTTTCATTATAGCTAATGTTGACAATCTTCTACAGATGTAGGATCTTAATTTGAGCCTGATGCTACAGCAGGAAAATAATCCTACAACAACAGGAAATGTAAATGATTATGTTGGTTGTGATTGGTGGACATTTCTGTAGGGGTTGCTACATTTTTTGTTTACCAGGTAGTATAATGTTTCTCCCTACTAAACAACTATAATGAGGTAGTATAGTGTCTCTCCCTACTGAACAACTATAATGAGGTAGTATAGTGTTTCTGCCCACTAAACAACTATAATGAGGTAGTATAATGTTTCTCCCTACTAAACAACTATAATGAGGTCGTATAGTGTTTCTCCCTACTGAACAACTGTAATGAGGTAGTATAGTGTTTATAGTGTGTGTGTGTGTGTGTGTGTGTGTGTGTGTGTGTGTGTGTGTGTGTGTGTGTGTGTGTGTGTGTGTGTGTGTGTGTGTGTGTGTGTGTGTCAAAGTGAAAATTACAAACTTCAGAAGCCCTTTTAAACCTCAAATACGCTTCTGCATTGCAGGAAACTTCTTCTGCACCAGAGTGATCAAATTAAGATCCTACATCTGTAGCCTGGGTACCAGACTGTTTCTGTATTCAACAACGCTGCATTGTTCCCTTGTCAAATGAGACCATAACAAAGCTGTTGGCTTAAGCAGACACAGACCTGTACCCAGACTAACAATGTTACAGTTGTTTTATCTAATCATTTTCATGTTATATTGTATTTTTTTTAAATTATGTAACTGTAGTTATGTTCTTAGGCTTGACCAATTATTATTGACTAATTATGTACACTAATTTCCCCTGTCTCTTATTACCTGTCTTCCCCTCTCTCTTATTACCTGTCTTCCCCTCTCTCTTATTACCTGTCTTCCCCTCTCTCTTATTACCGTCTTCCCCTCTCTCTTATTACCTTCTTCCCCTCTCTCTTATTACCTGTCTTCCCCTGTCTTCCCCTCTCTTATTACCTATCTTCCCCTCTCTCTTATTACCTGTCTTCCCCTCTCTCTTATTACCTGTCTTCCCCTCTCTCTTATTACCTGTCTTCCCCTCTCTCTTATTACCGTCTTCCCCTCTCTCTTATTACCTTCTTCCCCTCTCTCTTATTACCTGTCTTCCCCTGTCTTCCCCTCTCTTATTACCTATCTTCCCCTCTCTCTTATTACCTGTCTTCCCCTCTCTTCCCCTCTCTTATTACCTGTCTTCCCCTCTCTCTTATTACCTTCTTCCCCTCTCTCTTATTACCTGTCTTCCCGTCTTCCCCTCTCTTATTACCTGTCTTCCCCTCTCTTATTACCTGTCTTCCCCTCTCTCTAATTACCTGTCTTCCCCTCTCTTCCCCTCTCTTAATACCTGTCTTCCCCTCTCTTATTACCGTCTTCCCCTCTCTCTTATTACCTTCTTCCCCTCTCTTCCCATCTTTTATTACCTGTCTTCCCCTCTCTCTTATTACCGTCTTCCCCTCTCTTCCCCTCTCTTATTACCTGTCTTCCCCTCTCTCTTATTACCGTCTTCCCCTCTCTCTTATTACCTGTCTTCCCCTGTCTTCCGCTCTCTTATTACCTGTCTTCCTCTCTCTTATTACCGTCTTCCCCTCTCTCTTATTACCTTCTTCCCCTCTCTCTTATTACCTGTCTTCCCCTCTCTTATTACCTGTCTTCCCCTGTCTTCCGCTCTCTTATTACCTGTCTTCCCCTCTCTTCCCCTCTCTTATTACCTGTCTTCCCCTGTCTTCCCCTCTCTTATTACCTGTCTTCCCCTCTCTTATTACCTGTCTTCCCCTCTCTTCCCCTCTCTTATTACCTGTCTTCCCCTCTCTTATTACCTGTCTTCCCTCTCTTCCCTCTCTTATTACCTGTCTTCCCTCTCTTCCCCTCTCTTATTACCTGTCTTCCCCTCTCTTCCCCTCTCTTATTACCTGTCTTCCCCTCTCTTCCACTCTCTTATTACCTGTCTTCCTCTCTCTTATTACCTGTCTTCCCCTCTCTCGTATTACCTTTCTTCCCCTCTCTCTTATTACCTGTCTTCCCCTCTCTCTTATTACCTTTCTTCCCCTCTCTCTTATTACCTGTCTTCCCCTCTATTCCCCCCTCTTATTACCTGTCTTCCCCTCTCTTCCCCTCTCTTATTACCTGTCTTCCCCTCTCTCTTATTACCTTCTTCCCCTCTCTCTTGTTACCTGTCGTCCCCTGTCTTCCCCTCTCTCTTATTACCTCTCTTCCCCTCTCTCTTATTACCTGTCTTACCCTCTCTTATTACCTGTCTTCCCCTCTCTCTTATTACCCGTCTTCCCCTCTCTTCCCCTCTCTTATTACCTGTCTTCCCCTCTCTTCCCCTCTCTTATTACCTGTCTTCCCCTCTCTTATTACCTGTATTCCCCTCTCTCTTATTACCTGTCTTCCCCTCTCTCTTTTTACCATCTTCCCCTCTCTCTTATTACCTGTCTTCCCCTCTCTTCCCCTCTCTTATTACCTGTCTTCCCCTCTCTCTTATTACCTGTCTTCCCCTCTCTCTTATTACCTGTCTTCCCCTCTCTCTTATTACCTGTCTTCCCTTCTCTCTTATTACCTGTCTTCCCCTCTCTCTTATTACCTGTCTTCCCCTCTCTTCCCCAATCTTATTACCTGTCTTCCTGCCTCTCTTATTACCTGTCTTCCCCTCTCTCTTATTACCTGTCTTCCCCTCTCTCTTATTACCTGTCTTCCCCTCTCTCTTATTACCTGTCTTCCCTTCTCTCTTATTACCTGTCTTCCCCTCTGTCTTATTACCTGTCTTCTCCTCTCTTCCCCACTCTTATTACCTGTCTTCCCCCCTCTCTTATTACCTGTCTTCCCCTCTCTCTTATTACCTGTCTTCCCCTCTCTCTTATTACCTGTCTTCCTTCTCTCTTATTACCTGTCTTCCCCTCTCTTATTACCTGTCTTCTCCTCTCTTCCCCACTCTTATTACCTGTCTTCCCCCTCTCTTATTACCTGTCTTCCCCTCTCTCTTATTACCTGTCTTCCCTTCTCTCTTATTACCTGTTTTCCCCTCTCTCTTATTACCTGTCTTCTCCTCTCTTATTACCTGTCTTCCCCCCTCTCTTATTACCTGTCTTCCCTCTCTCTTATTACCTGTCTTCCCCTCTTATTACCTGTCTTCCCCCTCTCTTATTACCTGTCTTCCCTCTCTTATTACCTGTCTTCCTTCTCTCTTATTACCTGTCTTCCCTCTCTTATTGTCTGTCTTCTCTCTCTTATTACCTGTCTTCCCCCCTCTCTTATTACCTGTCTTCTCTTCTCTCTTATTACCTGTCTTCCCCTCTCTTATTACCTGTCTTCCTCTCTCTTATTACCTGTCTTCCCCTCTCTCTTATTACCTGTCTTCCCCCCTCTCTTATTACCTGTCTTCCCCTCTCTTATTACCTGTCTTCCCTTCTCTCTTATTACCTGTCTTCCCCTCTCTTATTACCTGTCTTCCCCTCTCCCTTATTACCTGTCTTCCCCCCTCTCTTATTACCTGTCTTCCCTTCTCTCTTATTACCTGTCTTCCCCTCTCTTATTACCTGTCTTCCCCTCTCTTATTACCTGTCTTCCCCTCACTCTTTTACCCTTCTCTTCTCCTTTCTTTCGTGTGCAGAACTCTGTGGTGGCCTGTGGGCAGGGGGTTCTGTCTGGAGGACCTTTGAGCAGAGCACTGTCCCAGGGGGCAGAGGGGCAGGGACAGCAGCTGGCTGAACAGAAGAGGGCATTCGAAGAAGAAGTGGAGGAGATGAGAACACAGCTGGAGACAACCGGCTGCTCCTCACTAGCCCAGATGAGGTATGTACCTACACAGTACCCACTTACCTACTTATCTCAGTGTCTCCCATCTACCTACAAGAAGCACAGTCAAAGGCTCACAGTCTGATTGTCATTGCAGCCATTGTTGTTATTGTGGTGGTTGTTGTTGTGGTTGTTGATGTGGTTGTTAATCATGAATCCTCTGGTGTCTATTTCTTTCAGGAGAACACTGCAGAAGCTACAACAAGAGAATGAAGCCCTAAAAGATAGCCAAGGGGGATTACAGGGTCTAGGAACTCTGGAGGATCCTACAGACATCTGCCAAGGATGGGGACAGGAGGAGGAGGAGGAGGAGGAGGAGGCACAATCAACAGTGGTACCCACCCAGGGCAACTATGGCCCCCCAGCAGTGAGGATGAGAGAGGGGAGGGGGAACAGACAGTATACCAGACCTCACTCCCTAGACCTGGGGACTCTCCTCTCCCATCACCAGCCAGACCAAACAGAGAAGGTACACATACACTCCTCTACCCTAAACCAGTCTATGCCAGAATAGTGTAAACCTCTCTTTCTCTTTATCTCTCCCTCCCTCTTTCTCTGTCTATTTTTCTCCTCCTCTCTCCTCATATCTCTGTGTTGGTATAGCTAGAGCAGTCTATGTAGGGCTGATAGTTTATATAAGCATCATGACTGCCTCTGGGCAGCTGCTGCTCCTGGGTTTCAGGCCAAAGAGACCAAAGGAAAGCAGTGTTCTGTGTTGCTGCTGCATGTGCTTTCGGAAATAGAATGCAGGAGATATTCACACTTCTTCTACTCTACATGTCAATGTTTTTTTCCCATAATGACAAGAAAGGTGTCCGATCTCCGTTTGCTGCTTCCGTGATCTTTATTTTAGCTTGTGATATAACAACAGTTGGACCATAATGGTCTTTCCTAGTCATGTAAAAGTGAATGAGATTTCCCCCCTTTTTTAACCCCACTGTTTTGTCTTGTGCCCTATAGGAGGCTGAATCTGATGATGTCACCGGCGATGTGGGTGGGTTCTGGCAGCATATGGATGCGGGTCTCCGTGAGCAGGCGGCGCATCTGCGTTCTGATTTGGCGCTGAGCAGACAGGAGAGCAGGGAGCTGCAGGAGAGACTCATGGTGTCTGAGGCCACAGTACATGCACAGGCTGAACAACTCAAAGACTACAGGGAACTACTCAGTGAGTCCTCTTGCATATGCTGAAAACATAAATACACACACACACACACACATACATATACACAGAACACACACACACAAAGAGATGCACAGAACACACAGATACACAGAAACACACAGATACACAGAACACACAGATACACAGAACACACACAGATACACAGAACACACACAGATACACAGAACACACACAGATACACAGAACACACACAGATACACAGAACACACAGATACACAGAACACACACAGATACACAGAACACACAGATACACAGAACACACACACAGACACACAGATACAACACACAGATACACAGAACACACAGATACACAGAACACACAGATACACAGAACACACACAGATACACAGAACACACAGATACACAGAACAGAAACACACACAGATACACAGAACACACAGATACACAGAACACACAGATACACAGAACACAGATACACAGAACACACAGACACAGAACACACAGATACACAGAACACACACAGATACACAGAACACACAGATACACAGAACACACACAGATACACAGAAGACACAGATACACAGAACACACAGATACACAGAACACACAGATACACAGAACACACAGATACACAGAACACACAGATACACAGAACACACAGATACACAGAACACACACAGATACACAGAACACACAGATACACAGAACACACACAGATACACAGAACACACACAGATACACAGAACACACACAGATATGTTTATCTAATCAATTAAATATGTTTAATTGTTACCAGATTAAATTAATCATGTAACAATGAACTCATTAGGAATTTGGGGCACCACGAGAGAGGTTGTTTATAGAGTTACCATCTCCACCGCCCGTTTGGGTAAGAAATGTCATGTATTTACATGCAGATGTCTTTGTTCGTCGTCTCTCTGTTGAAAACAATCAGTCCTTCTATGGGAAGGGCTCAATGGGTGTAAGGCTCTGGTTGTCCACCAGAGGTCACAATGTCCTTCGTAGTTGTCTTGGTCTTGTAGTGGAGTGTTCAAATAGAACAGATCTTCAGATGCACCAATGGTTGTCTGATATGGGATTTACTTCCTTCCCGCCTCATGTCTTTAGTGAAAGTTCTAGGACCACTTCTACATGCCCAGCTGCAGACTGGCAATGTTAACGTCTATTCTTTATCTTCTTCACCTCGTGTGGAGATTCAAAGGTCTAACCATTTTCAGCTACACGTTTTCTGGTCTTAGAGTTTCAACCATTTATAACGTTTAGCTCACGCTTCACGTTTGCTGGTCTGGTATGTTAATTCTTAGCGAGTCCTTTTTAAGCACTCTGGTTTTACGGTTTTCTTCCGTCGAAGGAGAGTCGGACCAAAATGCAGCGTGGTTAGTTCGATACATCTTTAATGAAGAAAAAACACAAACAATACAAAAACAACAAACGGAACGTGAAAACCTATACAGCCTATCTGGTGAAAACTAACACAGAGACAGGAACAATCACCCACGAAACACTCAAAGAATATGGCTGCCTAAATATGGTTCCCAATCAGAGACAACGAAAATCACCTGCCTCTGATTAAGAACCGCCTCAGGCAACCATAGACTTTCCTAGACAACCCTACTCAGCCACAATCCCAATACCTACTAAAACCCCAATACAAAAACACACCACAAAATAAACCCATGTCACACCCTGGCCTGACCAAATAAAGAAAGAAAACACAAAATACTAAGACCAAGGCGTGACATCTGGTCAAATTGGGCGGTTCCATCACACTGACATGCTCTTCTGACCTCATTCAGGGCGTGGCTTAGTTAATGTGCAAAAGGACATGAAAACTAGGATCTCGTTAGAAAACTAAAACCACATTAATATCTTAAGAAAAATAGTCTCATCGTTCTTCATATTGTATTAACATCATATTGGATGAAAACTTGAAAGCTAGAATGTGTTTCCTTCCTAAGTTACAGTATTTGGTTCATACAGTTTTTAATAACATCACAAAATGAAAAGCAATATGACATTATTATTCTTTAGATCCCCACTGACCATTCTTAACATTCCTATCTTAGAAATATTGTGCCAAAGTTCACTCTTTGGACGTTAGAGTTTTTTTGCGGGCAACAGTCTCTCTAGAGACAAAGGCATTCCTTTGGTTGATACTGAAGAGCAGGAAAGGGTTCTCTGCTGCATAATATTTATGATTGGCACCCCCCCCCCCCCCCCCCGTCTCCCTTGTCTCCTCTCCTGTGGGAGAGGGGGTCTTGCTATCTGTCAGCCATTTGCCAAGCTGATCTAAGGCCTTGGTTCCTCGACCAGGAGAGTCATGACATACAGATACACAGAACACACATACAGATTCACAGAACACACAAATACACAGATATGCACATAACACACACACACGGATACACAGAACACACACACAGATACGCAGAACACACACACAAACATACAGATACACAGAGCACACATACATACAGAAACACAGAACACACACACACACACACACACACACACACACACACACACACACACACACACACACACAGATACACAGAACACACACATACAGATACACAGAACACACACACACAGATACACAGAACACACACACACAGATACACAGAACACACATACACACCAGTGATGATGCAATCTTTTCTTCCTGAAACTCTGTGAAGATGTCAAAGATAGTGAAGTACTGAACTTGTCTGTGTAAAATATCCCTAAGTTCCCCCAGAGAAAAGAACCCACACACATACAGTGGCATATACATATTTAAATACAATATAACTGATTAACTTAATTGAATCACTCAATGTAATTTATTCAATGGTTGTAATGGTTCTCTCTCTCTGTCTTTCTCAGCAGAGACATCAGTTGAGCAGGACAGTAAGCAGGTCCAGGTGGACCTACAGGACCTGGGCTATGAGACCTGTGGCCGTAGTGAGAACGAGGCAGACAGAGAGGCCAGCAGCCCAGGTAACTTAGCTGTGCCTTTCCCTGTCTCCCGTCTTTTCTCTCACTCCTATCTTACCTATCGCCTCTCTCCCGTTACACCTCTCACTGCTTCTATTTCAGTTTGTCACTTGAGACATCTACTGTATCAAACATCTCACAATACAGTACCTGCATCACTTCTCATTCCCACCTCTCCTGTCACTTTGCCTTACCTGTGTCCGATGTGCTGATCTATACACCCTAGAGTTTGATGATCTGGAGATGTGTACATCACTGAGCCACCGGCAGGACTACGAGAGTGCCGGAGTTTGGTTCCATGGCGATGGGAGTGTGGGTGGAGCTTTTGATGAAGGCGAGGAGCCAGGGGCAGGATCCTTACAGCAATTGGTCCTGGACCTGCGTTCTCAGCTGACCCGCTGCCACAAGGTGATTCGTGGGTTGCAGCTACGTGTGCGTTCACTATCCACCACCAGTGACTACGCATCCAGTCTGGAACGCACCCCACGCAAGGTACTTCATATACATACAGGGTTGGGTAGGTTACTTTCTAAATGTAATCTGTTACAGGTACTAGTTACCTGTCCAAAATTGGAATCAGTAACATAACTTTTGGATTACCCAAACTCAGTAACGTAATCTGATTACATTTCATTACTTTTGGATTACTTTCCCCTTAAGAGGCATTAGAAGAAAACAAAAAATGTATGTTACCAATTGAACGACATCTATTGCAGGAAAAATCTATGTTAAAGTTTACATAGCTGGCCATATGTAGATTAAATATTTTACTTTGTAGGTTGGTTATGTAGGCTTCTTCTAACCCATCGCTTTCTACTACACATAATAATATGATTAAATGATATCTTTACATTAAAAACCAGTCAGAATTCCAGTCATTCCAATAAATGTTTTACCCCATGATCTTCAAGAGTAGGACTTGGAAATATGGAAGTATAGATTAGCCAAATTGTTTTACCTGAGAACGACCCCAAAACTAAGGATGTATTAGCCAGCCCTACTCTGTTGTTTATGATTTTGTTCTCATGGAGGACTGATTGGGCTCATTGATTCAAGTTGAAAAATAAATGCTGCACTCATGGAATGGCAAGCTTTGAGCACTACTGAATAAGTGCTATTTACATGTGAAAAATGAATGTCATATGCTGCATTTGCTATAGGCCTATTGTTTACCTTTTTGTTGGTGACACTTTGATATCTTCATAATATGCAGCTGTTTAAAGGGAAATCCACAGATGAAACAATAACAAAATCATCGCCCCGCCTCTATTTTGGTAAAAAGCTGAGGGATGGGCCTGGAAGAAACGTAACCACTCTCAGATTAATAGACAGAGCTATGCAAGGACTGACCATCCATTATATAAAAAACATTGTTTTAGCGACATTATGAGGCTCTACCGTGTTTGTTTACATTTACATTGTTTGCCAAACATTGAAATAAAACATGGTTATATTTTGGGTTTATCATGGGGTGTGACAGTTGAACTAAGCTCATGAGGGATTTCTAAGTTATATTATTCAAGAATCAATGGCTATATATATATATACTGTATATAATTTATTAGTTCAAAAAATGTATGTAGAAACTACAGATTGCCCCTTTACGTCTATTAAAGGTGTGCAAGTTTGAGCATGTGTCCATTAGGCATATGGATTTTATTTTTCATCAGCATGAATTAGATTGAGCAATAAAAGTCCCACTTTCAATTTGTATAAATTATTATTTTCATGATTGATAGGCAGCTTAAACTTCTTGATTTATTGTCACGCCCTGACCTTAGAGATCCTTTTTATTCTCTATGTTTGGTTAGGTCAGGGTGTGAAAAGTCTATGTTTTCTATTTCTTTGTTTTGAGTCGTGTATGTGTGTGGTTCCCAATCAGAGGCAGCTGTCTATCACTGTCTCTGATTGGGGATCACACATAAGTTGTCATTTTCCTTTTGGGTTTTGTGGGATCTTGTTTTCTGTTTAGTGTCTGTACCTGACAGAACTGTGCGCTTTCACTTTGGTTATTTTTGTTTGAGTGTTTTTTGAAAATAAATGATCATGAACATTTTCCATGCTGCGCTTTGGTCCACTCCTTTCGATGAGAGCTGTGCATCTCCCCAGTCCAGTGAGACCTGTTCCGGTTCCACGGACCAGGCCTCCAGTGTGTCTCCCCAGTCTGGTAAGCCCTGTGGCAGCTCCACGCACTAGGCTTCTAGTATGTCTCCTCAATCCGGTGAGACCTGTTCCGGCTCCACGTACGAAGCCTCCAGTGATGATCCATGGCCCGAAGCCTCCAGTGATGATCCATGGCCCGAAGCCTCCAGTGATGATCCATAGCACGAAGCCTCCAGTCATGATCCATGGCCCGAAGCCTCCAGTGATGATCCATAGCACGAAGCCTCCAGTGATGATCCATGGCATGAAGCCTACAGTGATGATCCATGGCCCAAGCCTCCAGTGATGATCCATGGCATGAAGCCTCCAGTGATGATCCATGGCACGAAGCCTGCAGTGACGATCCAGGGAAAGGAGCCTCCAGCGACGGCCCCCAGTCCAGAGCCTGCGGCGAGGGTTCCCAGTCCGGAGCCTGCGGCGAGGGTTCCCAGTCCGGAGCCTGCGGCGAGGATTCCCAGTCCAGAGCCTGCGGCGAGGGTTCCCAGTCCAGAGCCTGCGGCGAGGGTTCCCAGTCCGGAGCCTGCGGCGAGGGTTCCCAGTCCGGAGCCTGCGGCGAGGGTTCCCAGTCCGGAGCCTGCGGCGAGGGTTCCCAGTCCGGAGCCTGCGGCGAGGGTTCCCAGTCCGGAGCCTGCGGCGAGGGTTCCCAGTCCAGAGCCTGCGGCGAGGGTTCCCAGTCCGGAGCCTTCGGCGAGGATTCCCAGTCCGGAGCCTGCGGCGAGGGTTCCCAGTCAGTAACATGCGGCGAGGGTTCCCAGTCCGGAGCCTCTGGCGACGATCCCTGCACCAGAGGCACCACCGAAGTGGGGGAGCCTCAAGCGGAGCGAGAGTAGATGCCCACCCGGACCCTCCCCTCTAAGTTCAGGTTTGCGGCCGGAGTCCGCACCTTTGGGGCGGGGGGGGGGGGGGGGGGGTACAGTCACGCCCTGACCTTAGAGATCCTTTCTATTCTCTATGTTTGGTTAGGTCAGGGAGTGACTCGGGTGGGAAAATCTATGTTTTCTATTTGTTTGTTTTTGGCCGTGTGTGGTTCCAAATCATCAGAGGCAGCTCTCTATCGTTGTCTCTGATTGGGGATCACACATAAGTTGTCATTTTCCTTTTGGGTTTTGTGGGATCTTGTTTTCTGTTTAGTGTCTGTACCTGACAGAACTTTCGTTTTTAACTTTGGTTATTTTTGTTTGAGTGTTTTTTGAAAATAAAATATCATGAACACTTTCCACGCTGCGCTTTGGTCCACTCCTTTCGACGAGAGCCGTTACAATTATTGGGTTCAAATACACAATTAGATTTGTGAACAGCCATCCACAACAACCACAATAGCTAGATGAGAAAGCAGCAGTGTGATTCACATCAATGCGCTATGTAGATATCAATAATAAGTGATATCCGTATCGCCGTAGACTACACCACTGCTGTCATCCTTACCTCCAAGCGTTTATTCAAGTTGGATCATCTTTGGATGCCGACAGCAGTCGCACCATTGGAAGACATAGCTTGGACTATAGCCTACAAAAGCCTGTTCCTGCTCTTTTCCCACAATCCATCAAACACATCTGGTGTGTCATCATAGTGATCTCTGAATTGTGGTCAGACTCGCTCAGGTGGAACAGATTTACACTTGCGCCTTTTTTCAATGCTGATTTGAATGTCATTGAGAAAAGTATCAAAGATGGGTTTTTTGTTCCGCAAACATCCTTTATGAATTTAGAAGTAATCTTTCTAAGTAATCATCTAGTTTTTCAAAGTATCTGTAATCTAATTACAATATTTTAGCTTGTAACGAAATAGATTACAGTTACCGTTTTTGTAATCCCTTACATGTAATCCGTTACTCCCCAACCCTGTATACATACAAGGTCTGATTGATAATTCATTGATCAGTTGATTGATCAATACATTGACTGATGACTTTAGTGTCTTATGCGCTTGTTGGATTATGTGCTGCTAATACATGTTCCCTGACTATTTACTGTCTTTTTCCTCCTCTCCTGTCCATCAGGTGAATTGGGCATTTGAGGCGTCCCCGGCCCTCAGCGGTGTAGAAGACGATGAGGGCTGGATGTCCGACAGCCTGGGGCCTCGCATGGAACCCAAGCCCAGCCGAGACCTGCGAGAGCTGGTGTCCCGAGTAGCCTCACTGGAGGCCCAACTCAAGAGCTCCAGGCTGGAGGGGAAAGGAGGGGTGGTGGAGGAGGGGAAGTGTGCTACCTGGCCCGGGTGAGTGGAGAGAGAGAGGAAATGAAGGAAGGAAATAATTATGGTGATGACTGATAACAATGATAACAACTATGATGATGACTGATAACAATGATAACAACTATGATGATGACTGATAACAATGATAATGACTATGATTATGATTGATACCAATGATAATGACTACCATGGTGACTGATAACAGTGGTAATGACTATGATGATGTCCTGACCCCTCCCCTTCCTCCATCTATGGACAGGAAGTACAACACCCTGATCCAGGCTCAGGCCAGGGAGCTGTCCCACCTGCGTCAGAGGATGAGGGAGGGCCGTGGTGTCTGTCACATACTCACACAACACCTGGGAGACACCACCAAGGTCTGACACTCTGACAATCTCTCCAAAGATTAGGACATTATCCACCACTTTTAAACAGTGATTGAATCAAATGTATTTAATCGATTTTAAAACGTTTTATTGAACTATCAGCTAAATGTAATTGATTGGCCAGGGCTTTGAGGAGCTGCTGCGTGCCAACGACATTGACTACTACATGGGACAGAGCTTCAGAGAGCAGCTGGCACAGAGCACTGCCCTGGCACAACGAATGGGCACCAAGATCAGTGGACGTGAGTGTGGAGAACATACACACCAACCTATGCACAGACAGACACACACATATGCACAAACACAAAGACAGACACACAGACAGACAGACTCACACACACACACACACACCCACATTCCCTGATCTTCTTTCCTTGTATCTCGCTCTCTGTCCTCCCTTTCCTCTCCACTACCCGTTCTTCTCTCTCCTCAGGTGACCGTGCTGAGCTACATGATGATAAGATGGGCCATGAACTGCTTGCTTTGCGGTGGGTTTTATGTCCAAATGATGTGTAACCATCTGAAAAAAGTGTTTCCCTTATGTGTGTGTTTTGGTTTTAGTATTAGTTGTGGGGATCAGCAGTCCAGGGGACCAGAAGTCCAGGGGACCAGGATAGTATCACAAGGAAAAGTGGAGCCATTTTCCCCACAAGGAAAAAAAAGGCTGTTTTAAGGCTTAGGGGTTAGGTTTAGGGTTATGGTTAGAATTAGGGTTAGGAGTTATGGTGAGGTCTAAGGTTTGGGGTTAAGGTTAAGGTTAGTGATGAAACACACCAATAATCTCACTGCCAATAGACTGCTGATAGGTACTTATCACAGTGGGAGGCCTGTGAACAAAAGTGTGCTCGGACAAAAGTGGTACCTGCTGCGTGCTGACCCAGTAGCGACGAACCTACCGATTCTACTTGTAGAACTGCAATGCTCGTCAGTGGCCAACAACTTGAACTTGAGCCACTCAGAGAGCACGACCCCCCACATGGGGAAGCCAACAAAAGTAATATGAAAAAGAGAGCATTTTCTCTGTACATCCACAGATCAAATCAAATCAAAGTTTATTTGTCACGTGCGCCGAATACAACAGGTGTAGACCTTACAGTGAAATGCTTACTTACAGGCTCTAACCAATGGTGCGGGAAAAAAGGGTGAATAGGCTTTGTCGTGCCCTCTTCACGACTGTCTTGGTGTGTTTGGACCAATCTAGTTTGTTGTTGATGTGGACACCAAGGAATTTGAAGCTCTCAACCTGCTCCACTACAGCCCTGTCAATGAGAATGGGGACGTGCTCCTTTTTATGTAGTCCACAATCATCTCCTTAGTCTTGGTTACGTTGAGGGATAGGTTGTTATTCTGGCACCATTTCATTTCCGGCGCCGACTGAGATGGCCGCCTCGCTTCGCGTTCCTAGGAAACTATGCAGTTTTTTGTTTTTTTACGTGTTATTTCTTACATTAGTACCCCAGGTCATCTTAGGTTTCATTACATACAGTCGAGAAGAACTACTGAATATAAGATCAGCGTTAACTCACCATCAGTACGACCAAGAATATGTTTTCCGCGACGCGGATCCGGTGTTCTGCCTTACAAACAGGACAACGGAATGGATCGCATGCAGCGACCCAAGGAAACGACTCCGAAAAAGTGGGAAACGAGGCGGTGTTCTGGTCAGACTCCGAAAAAGGGCACATCGCGCACCACTCCCCAGCATTCTTCTTGCCAATGTCCAGTCTCTTGACAACAAGGTTGACGAAATCCGAGCAAGGGTAGCATTCCAGAGGGACATCAGAGACTGCAACGTTCTCTGCTTCACGGAAACATGGCTTACTGGGAAGACACTATCCGATGCGGTGCAGCCAACGGGTTTCTCCACGCATCGCGCCGACAGAAACAAACATCTTTCTGGTAAGAAGAGTGGCGGGGGCGTATGCCTCATGACTAACGAGACATGGTGTGATGAAGGAAACATACAGGAACTCAAATCCTTCTGTTCACCTGATTTAGAATTCCTCACAATCAAATGTAGACCGCATTATCTTCCAAGAGAATTCTCTTCGATTATAATCACAGCCATATATATATCCCCCCCCAAGCAGACACATCGATGGCTCTGAACGAACTTTATTTAACTCTTTGCAAACTGGAAACCATTTATCCGGAGGCTGCATTCATTGTAGCTGGGGATTTTAACAAAGCTAATCTGAAAACAAGACTCCCTAAATTTTATCAGCATATCGATTGCGCAACCAGGGGTGGTAAAACCTTGGATCATTGTTACTCTAACTTCCGCGACGCATATAAGGCCCTGCCCCGCCCCCCTTTCGGAAAAGCTGACCACGTCTCCATTTTGCTGATCCCTGCCTACAGGCAGAAACTAAAACAAGAGGCTCCCACGCTGAGGTCTGTCCAACGCTGGTCAGACCAAGCTGACTCCACACTCCAAGACTGCTTCCATCACGTGGACTGGGACATGTTTCGTATTGCGTCAGATGGAAATATTGACGAATACGCTGATTCGGTGTGCGAGTTCACTAGAACGTGCGTCGAAGATGTCGTTCCCATAGCAACGATAAAAACATTCCCAAACCAGAAACCGTGGATTGATGGCAGCATTCGCGTGAAACTGAAAGCGAACCACTGCTTTTAATCAGGGCAAGGTGTCTGGTAACATGTCCGAATATAAACAATGCAGCTATTCCCTCCGCAAGGCTATTAAACAAGCTAAGCGTCAGTACAGAGACAAAGTGGAATCTCAATTCAATGGCTCAGACACAAGAGGCATGTGGCAGGGTCTACAGTCAATCACGGACTACAAGAAGAAACCCAGCCCAGTCACGGACCAGGATGTCTTGCTCCCAGGCAGACTAAATAACTTTTTTGCCCGCTTTGAGGACAATACAGTGCCACTGACACGGCCTGCAACGAAAACATGCGGTCTCTCCTTCACTGCAGCCGAGGTGAGTAAGACATTTAAACGTGTTAACCCTCGCAAGGCTGCAGGCCCAGACGGCATCCCCAGCCACGCCCTCAGAGCATGCGCAGACCAGCTGGCCGGTGTGTTTACGGACATATTCAATCAATCCCTATACCAGTCTGCTGTTCCCACATGCTTCAAGAGAGCCACCATTGTTCCTGTTCCCAAAAAAGCTAAGGTAACTGAGCTAAACGACTACCGCCCCGTAGCACTCACTTCCGTCATCATGAAGTGCTTTGAGAGACTAGTCAAGGACCATATCACCTCCACCCTACCTGACACTCTAGACCCACTCCAATTTGCTTACCGCCCAAATAGGTCCACAGACGATGCAATCTCAACCACACTGCACACTGCCCTAACCCACCTGGACAAGAGGAATACCTATGTGAGAATGCTGTTCATCGACTACAGCTCGGCATTCAACACCATAGTACCCTCCAAGCTCGTCATCAAGCTCGAGACCCTGGGTCTCGACCCCGCCCTGTGCAACTGGGTATTGGACTTCCTGACGGGCCGCCCCAGGTGGTGAGGGTAGGCAACAACATCTCCTCCCCGCTGATCCTCAACACGGGGCCCCACAAGGGTGCGTTCTGAGCCCTCTCCTGTACTCCCTGTTCACCCACGACTGCGTGGCCACGCACACCTCCAACTCAATCATCAAGTTTGCGGACGACACAACAGTGGTAGGCTTGATTACCAACAACGACGAGACGGCCTACAGGGAGGAGGTGAGGGCCCTCGGAGTGTGGTGTCAGGAAAATAACCTCACACTCAACGTCAACAAAACTAAGGAGATGATTGTGGACTTCAGGAAACAGCAGAGGGAACACCCCCCTATCCACATCGATGGATCAGTAGTGGAGAGGGTAGCAAGTTTTAAGTTCCTCGGCATACACATCACAGACAAACTGAATTGGTCCACTCACACTGACAGCGTCGTGAAGAAGGCGCAGCAGCGCTCTTCAACCTCAGGAGGCTGAAGAAATTCGGCTTGTCACCAAAAGCACTCACAAACTTCTACAGATGCACAATCGAGAGCATCCTGGCGGGCTGTATCACCGCCTGGTGCGGCAACTGCTCCGCCCTCAACCGTAAGGCTCTCCAGAGGGTAGTGAGGTCTGCACAACGCATCACCGGGGGCAAACTACCTGCCCTCCAGGACACCTACACCACCCGATGTCACAGGAAGGCCATAAAGATCATCAAGGACAACAACCACCCGAGCCACTGCCTGTTCACCCCGCTATCATCCAGAAGGCGAGGTCAGTACAGGTGCATCAAAGCTGGGACCGAGAGACTGAAAAACAGCTTCTATCTCAAGGCCATCAGACTGTTAAACAGCCACCACTAACATTGAGTGGCTGCTGCCAACACACTGTCATTGACACTGACCCAACTCCAGCCACTTTAATAATGGGAATTGATGGGAAATGATGTAAATATATCACTAGCCACTTTAAACAATGCTACCTTATATAATGTTACTTACCCTACATTATTCATCTCATATGCATACGTATATACTGTACTCTAGATCATCGACTGCATCCTTATGTCACTAGCCACTTTAACTATGCCACTTTGTTTACTTTGTCTACATACTCATCTCATATGTATATACTGTACTCGATACCATCTACTGTATGCTGCTCTGTACCATCACTCATTCATATATCCTTATGTACATATTCCTTTTCCCCTTACACTGTGTATAAGACAGTAGTTTTGGAATTGTTAGTTAGATTACTTGTTGGTTATCACTGCATTGTCGGAACTAGAAGCACAAGCATTTCGCTACACTCGCATTAACATCTGCTAACCATGTGTATGTGACAAATAAAATTTGATTTGATTTTGATATGATTTGATTTGACCCGGCCAGGTCTGTGACATCCTCCCTATAGGCTGTCGTTGCCGTCGTTGTCGGTGATCAGGCCTACCACTGTTGTGTCATCAGCAAACTTAATGATGGTGTTGGAGTCGTGCATGGCCATGCAGTTGTGGGTGAACAGGGAGTACAGGAGGGAACTGAGCACGCACCCCTGGGGAGCTCCAGTGTTGAGGATCAGCGTGGCAGATATGTTGCTACCTACCCTCACCACCTGGGGGCGGCCTGTCAGGAAGTCCAGGATCCAGTTGCAGAGGGAGGTGTTTAGTCCCAGGGTCCTTAGCTTAGTGATGAGCTTTGAGGGTACTATGGTGTTGAACGCTGAGCTGTAGTCAATGAACAGCATTCTCACATAGGTGTTCCTTTTGTCCAGGTGGGAAAGGGCAGTATGGAGTGCAATAGAGATTGCATCATCTGTGGATCTGTTAGGGCGGTATGCAAATTGGAGTGGGTCTAGGGTTTCTGGGATAATGGTGTTGATGTCAGCCATTACTGGCCTTTCAAAGCACTTCATGGCTACGGACGTGAGTGCTATGGGTATGTAGTCATTTAGGCAGGTTGCCTTTGTGTTCTTGGGCACAGGGACTATGGTGATCTGCTTGAAGCATGTTGGTATTACAGACTCAATCAGGGACATGTTGAAAATGTCAGTGAAGACACCTGCCAGTTGGTCAGCACATGACCGGAGCACACGTCCTGGTAATCCGTCTGGCCCGCAGCCTTTTGTATGTTGACCTGTTTAAAGGTCTTACTCACATCGGCTACGGAGAGCATGATCACACAGTCGTCCTGAACAGCCGATGCTCTCATGCATGCCTCAGTGTTGCTTGCCTCGAAGCGAGCATAGAAGTGATTTAGCTCGTCTGGTAGGCTCGTGTCACTGGGCAGCTCGCGGCTGTGCTTCCCTTTGTAGTCTGTAATAGTTTGCAAGCCCTGCCACATCCGACGAGCGTCAGAGCCGGTGTAGTATGATTCAATCTTAGCCCTGTATTGACGCTTTGCCTGTTTGATGGTTCGTTGCATAGCGGGATTTCTTGTAAGCTTCCGGGTTAGAGTCCCGCACCTTGAAAGCGGCAGCTCTACCCTTTAGCTCAGTGCGAATGTTACCTGTAATCCATGGCTTCTGGTTGGGGTATGTAAGTACAGTCACTGTGGGGACGACGTCCTCAATGCACTTATTGATAAAGCCGGTGGCTGATGTGGTGTATTCCTCAATGTCAGTCTGTGATAGCAAAGCAGTCCTGTAGTTTAGCATATGCTTCATCTGACCATTTTTTTATATACTGAGTCACTGGTGCTTCCTGCTTTAATTTCTGCTTGTATGCAGGAATCAGGAGGATAGCGTTGTGGTCGGATTTACCAAATGGTGGGCGAGGGAGAGCTTTGTATGCGTCTCTGTGTGTGGAGTACAGGTGATCTAGAATTTTTTTCCCTCTGCTTGCAAATTTAACATGTTGATAGAGATTTGGTAGAACTGGTTTAAGTTTCCCTGCAATAAAGTCTCCTGCCACTAGGAGCGCCGCCTCTGGGTGAGTGGTTTCCTTTGCTTATTTCCTTATACAGCTGACGGAGTGCGGTCTTAGTGCCTGCATCTGTCTGTGGTGGTAAATAAACAGCTGCGAAAAGTATAGCTGAGAACTCTCTAGGCAAGTTGTGTGGCCTGCAGTTTATCACAATATACTCTACTTCAGACGAGCAAAATCTAAAGACTTCCTTAGATTTCGTGCACATATGTAGGCTATGGGGTAGTAGCTAACTAAGTACACATATGTAGGCTATGGGATGGTAGCATCTGCCAGGGATAGAGGTCAACAGTCAAAGTCTCTGCCAGCGATAGAGGTCAAAATCAAGTCAAATTGTATTTGCCACGTACACATGGTTAGCAGGTGTTAATGCGAGTGTAGCGAAATGCTTGTGCTTCTGGTTCTGACAGTGCAGTAATCTCTAACAAGTAATCTAACAATTCCCCAACAACTACCTAATACACACAAATCTAAAAGGGGTGAATGAGAATATGTACATATAACTATGGATGAGCGATGGTCGAGCGGCATAGGCAAGGTGCATAAATTGTATAAAATACAGTATATACATATTATATGAGTAATGTAAACATATTTAAGTGGCATTATTTAAAGTGCATTGTTTAAAGTGACTAGTGATCCATTTGTTAAAGTGGCCAGTGATTGGGTCTCAATGTAGGCAGTAGCCTCTCTATGTTAGTGATTGCTGTTTAGCAGTCTGATGGCCTTGAGATAGAAGCTGTTTTTCAGTCTCTCGTTCCCAGCTTTGATGCACCTGTACTGACCTTGCCTTCTGGATGGTAGCGGTGTAAACAGGCAGTGGCTCGGGTGGTTGTTGTCTTTGATTATATTTTTGGCCTTCCTGTGACATCGGGTGCTGTAAGTGTCATGGAGGGCAGGTAGTTTGCCCCCGGTGATGCGTTGTGCGGACTTCACTACCCTCTGGAGAGCTTTGCGGTTGAGGACGGAGCAGTTGCCGTACCAGTCCGTGATACAGCCCGACAGGATGCTCTCGATTGTGGATCTGTAAAAGTTAGTTAGGGATTTGGCGGACAAGCCAAATTTCTTCAGCCTCCTGAGGTTGAAGAGGCGCCGTTGCGCCTTCTTCAACACACTGTCTGTGTGGGTGGACCATTTAAGTTTGTTGATCATCTCCTTTGTTTTGTTGATGTTGAGTGACAGGTTGTTTTCCTGACACCACACTCCAAGTGCCCTCACCTCCTCCCTGTAGGCTGTCTCGTCAGAGCCTCTGCCAGGGGTAGAGGTCAACAGGCAGAGCCTCTGCCAGACACATGCTCAGTCATTACAAGTCACATGCTCTCTTGAATAATCTTGTTTTTTTTATGTTTGTCTTCAGAGGACAAACGTAACTTTGTTTTACATTTGAGTTTTTACAGCGAATTTGTCACATATGCATTTTACATACATTTATCACGTGAATAATCTTATTACGTTATAGGAACATGGGGGTTTCCTCTGTTTTCCCATGGTTCACGGGTTTTAAATCAATTCCTTTAGTGCTATAGATACAGATTTTTAATCCACCTACAACGTGCATAGCGATTCTGTTTGATCCCAGAAGTCCCATTGTTGATCCCAGAAGTCCCATTGTTGATCCCAGAAGTCCCATTGTTGATCCCAGAAGTACCATTGTTGATCCCAGAATTCCCATTGTTGATCCCAGAAGTCCCATTGTTGATCCCAGATATTAGAAGACTCCCAATAGACTTTACCCAGAAGGATTCACCCACCGGCTGTGTGTCTAAAAGCTCACCCAAGGTTAGCTGATGAAGCTGTCAAGGAGCACAAAGAAGATTGACTGCTAATCTAATCTAATCTCAAACTGTAGAGTGGACCTGGGTGAACCACAGGTGTCACGCAGGCCCTCCTTAAGAGGCTCAGTGAGACTGCGTTAGACACACACACACCCTGCCTCGGTTCTCCCTCCCCTCCATTCTGGATGTGGCTCGGTAAGCCATTCTCTCACAGAGAGAGTAAAGAGAAGACAAGAAAGGAAAAGACTCTAATAAGGAAAACACCCTTGAATCTTATGCAATATTTGACCTGATTTGGGAAAGGTCGATTTCTATGAATATTTCCAGGACTAATCAGAATATTTCCAGGACTAATCAGAATATTTATAGGACTAATCAGAATATTTCCAGGACTAATCAGAATATTTCCAGGACTAATCAGAATATTTATAGGACTAATCAGAATATTTTCAGGACTATTTCTAGGACTGTTTATATACTTTTTTTTATAACTAATTGGGCTATTTCTAGGGCTATTTCTAGGACTATTTCTAGGACTAATATGACTATTTCAGGACTATTTATATGACTTTCTAGGACTAATCAGACTATTTTTAAGACTAATTGGACTATTTGACTGTCAGATCTATGGCTCCACTATGGAAGTCCATGCTTTCTAAGAGCAGTCCCCTGTACAGGGACTCTCTGTGGTCTTTCTCTGTGTGTGGGGATCGCGCTGGGAGAGAGCCTGCCCTCCTATGGAAACAGATGGAAAGAGAGCGGGAGTTCCTACAGAGGAAACTGGCAATGTAAGGGGGATGCAATAGGCAAGATCATGGTCATACAACTTGATTGTGGTATTTGAGCTCTGTGGTGGATCATAGATAATGGTCATACAACTTGATTGTGGTATTTGAGCTCTGTGGTGGATCATAGATAATGGTCATACAACTTGATTGTGGTATTTGAGCTCTGTGGTGGATCATAGATAATGGTCATACAACTTGATTGTGGTATTTGAGCTCTGTGGTGGATCATAGATAATGGTCATACAACTTGATTGTGGTATTTGAGCTCTGTGGTGGATCATAGATAATGGTCATACAACTTGATTGCGGTATTTGAGCTCTGTGGTGGATCTTAGATAATGGTCATACAACTTGATTGTGGTATTTGAGCTCTGTGGTGGATCTTAGATAATGGTCATACAACTTGATTGCGGTATTTGAGCTCTGTGGTGGATCTTAGTGACTTTCACTGGTTTGCAGCCTTTCTGGTGGCCTATGTCTGTGTGTGTGATTGTGTCTGTCTATAAGTGTACACTACCGTTCAAAAGTTTGGGTTCACTTAGAAATGTACTTGTTTTTGAAAGAAAAGCTATCTTTTTTTGTCCATTAAAATAACATAAAATTGATCAGAAATACAGTGTAGACATTGTTAATGACTATTGTAGCTGGAAACGGCTGCTTTTTTATGGAATATGTGCACAGAGGCCCATTTATTTATTGAACCTTTATTTAACTAGGCAAGTCAGTTAAGAACAAATTCTTATTTACAATGATGGCCTACCAGGGAACGGTGGGTTAACTGCCATGTTCAGGGGCAGAACGACAGATTTTGACCTTGTCAGCTCGGGGATTCAATCTTGCAACCTTCCGGTTACTAGTCCAACACGCTAACCACTAGGCTATCTGCCGCCCATGATCAGCAACCATCACTCCTGTGTTCCAATGGCACGTTGTGTTAGCTAATCCAAGTTAATCCTGATTAAAGAAGCAATACAACTGGCCTTTTGACATGTTGAGTATCTGGAGCATCAGCACTCCTCTTTCTATTCTGGTTAGGGCCAGTTTGCGCTGTTCTGTGAAGGCAGTAGTACACAGAGTTATACGAGGTCTTCAGTTTCTTGGCAATTTCTCACATGGAATAGCCTTAATTTCTCAGAACAAGAATAGACTGACGAGTTTCAGAATAAAGTACTTTGTTTCTGGCCATTTTGAGTGCATTTCTAAGTGAGCCCAAACTTTTGAACAGTAGTGTACATCTTGTAGAAAATGAGTAAAGATCTGGATGAGATAAACAATCTCTCTTTTTCTCTCTAGGCTGAGTAAGGAGCTCCAGCAGAAGGATAAGATAATCGAGTCGCTCCACACCAAACTCCAGCAGCGTCCTGACACCCCCTCCAGCAGCCATGCCCTCTCAGAGACCACCGACCAATCAGACAGAACCTCCTTTGTGTCAGACGAGTGCCGGACCAATGAAGACCTGGAGCTGTGCTCAGATGTGGATGTTGGCAGCGAATACGCTCAAGAAGTGAAGGGACAGGGGGTGGGACATGGCCCAGGAAGCACAGGTATAGTAGCCGTTTAAAACATGTGCTATTCATAAACACATACCTTACACCTGTCTCTCCCTCCATCCTTTTTCCAACCTCCTGTCACCCTTTTCGCCACTCTTTTTTCAGACGTCCACCCCTCCCTCCCTCCATCCTCTCTTAAGTCCTCCAGCAGCTGTCCCAACATGCTATACTCCACTCCCGTGGAGTCAGCCAGTCAGACTGGTCCTGTGTCCTGCTCCCTACCCACCTCCCAGTCCCTTCCCAGGCTTTACCCTAGCCATGACCTCTGGGGTCAACATATGACCTTTGACCCCGCGACCAGGACCTTCCCTATGGAAGCGGTGCAACAGCAGCTGGATACCCTGCACAGACAGATGACTATGAATAAGAGTGAGCAGAGTTAGGGTCAGCATGCAAGGGTGTGGTGTTCTTAGTTTATGAGGGACAACCTTGGTGGATTGAGTAACATAATGGAAGAGAATCGGTGATCTGCAGCATGTATTGTTTTGACACTGACAGGGACAACATTGGCTAGATAGAGGAGTGGGTGAAGTTAGGGCTAATATAGCATGCCTGCAGTGGATCAGGATGGGACAGTATATATTGTAATGACTTGGTGTGGATGTGACAATGTTGGGGTTGAGAGATCCTAGACTAGTATCAATGTTGGGGTTGAGAGATCCTAGACTAGTATCAATGTTGGGGTTGAGAGATCCTAGACTAGTATCAATGTTGGGGTTGAGAGATCCTAGACTAGTATCAATGTTGGGGTTGAGAAATCCTTGTGTTCGATGATACAGCACCTGCATTTGGTCCAAATAGTTGAATGATACAGCACCTGCTTCTGGTCCAGATATGCTGTAATACCCTCTAACAAGAATGCTTTCTCTTTTACATCACCTGAGTGTGGCTCCTTAATACAGACTACTTCTCTGTTCTGTTACAGGCTTTGTGGTTCCTCACGCCAAGGCCCGGGCGACCGCCCCACCAACCGCCCATCACCAGCCTGACCATTCCACTTACAGACAGATTACCCACCATGCCTTTTACCCACACCAGCTAGGCGGCCGACCCGCAGGCCCCGCCCTGAAGGCAGACGCAGATCTGGTGGAGAGTGGTGCATTGTGGGATATGGAGAACATGGTTCAGCCAATCAGGGTTGGGTCATCAGGATACTATTCAGGAAACAGCTTTACTGGTAAGACCCAGAGCCTTCTATTACAATAAAGGGCTCTCGTAAGTCCCTCCACCTTTTTTCATCGCTAGCATGGTTTGCACTATCTAGACTCAATACCAACATCAATCATTTTTCAACTATTTTTCATATATAACCTGCAAATACACAGCAGTGCTAACATAAACTTGACCAATGTTCTGTTCCGTGTTCCCCAAGGTGTGGACGTGATCAAGGAGCACCTGAGGGAGGTGCAGTGTCTGCGTCAGCACCTGGAGGAGTCCATCAGGACCAATGAGAGGCTCAGACAGCAGCTGGAGGAACGCCTTTCCACCACCGGCCGTGACGGTGCAGCTCCCACCAACATCTACATCCAGAGCCTGGACTCTGTCTGCCAGCTGTCCAATGAGATCAGAGTCCTGAAAGAGGAGAACCTGGCTCTCCAGGCCCGCCTGCAGGCCAGCTCAGGTACTGTACCTCACCAGTCCACCCTACTGTCAACATTGAACCAAATTATTCATATTTTGTCTACAGAGGGCTTGCAGTTGCATCACAAATCACCTAGCAACCCCACCTTGCGCCATGTTGGAAGACCAAAGTTAGTATGTGGGATGCCTCCAATCGACCACATGGCTGGCTGCATTCTGCTACCACCGGAAACTTCGGGAAGATTGCCCATTATTTATTTTCTCTAAGCACCCAGAAGACGAGGGCGTGGGAGAACCTATTCAAGTAAGTAAATATATTTTGAAAATGTTCAATTATTAGCTAGCTTGCTACAGAAACTTAGTGTGCAGGCTTACTCAAATGAGCTGTTAACGTAATGTTTGCTACCATAGTTAGCTTACTTTACATACTGTATAGCTAGCTAAGGGAATTAAATATCACCAGCTTGCTAACTTCATATTAGATAGTTAGCTAGCTATCTTCATGTATTTATTATTGTAACTAAATCCATTTGTAGCTACAGTAAGTAGGTAGGTAGCTAGCTAACAGCGATGGAATAGGGAGAAAGGATTAGCTAGCAGTTCCGGCTGTCAGAGAAGGGTGAGTAGGCTACTCTAGATAGGCCAGGTACCTTTGTGGGAGGACATTATGAAAATATTATCCAGTTCCAGTCCGTAGTGAGACAAACTGAGGACAGAGAGAGATAGCAACACAATATTCAGGGCTGTCTAATTTTAGTATAATGCAACCTGTTTCTTTGTGATGTTTTCTGTCCTCAGATAGAGTGCCATGAAACACTGTCTACAGATGAAAAGGTCCCAATGATTGTCCCAAGAGAAAAAGGGTGCATCCTTGTATACCAAGGATTATATGTGTACCTATGTTGGCACATTTTGTGAACAGAAATACAGTTTAAAAGTCACACACAATGTGATAAACCTATTACAGCTGGAGCAGACCAACCCTGCTGGGTGTGCAGGCTTCTGTTCCAGCCTTGCACTAACACACCTGATTCAATGTATCAAACCTATTACAGCTGGAGCAGACCAACCCTGCTGGGTGTGCAGGCTTCTGTTCCAGCCCTGCACGAACACACCTGATTCAATGTATCAAACCTATTACAGCTGGAGCAGACCAACCCTGCTGGGTGTGCAGGCTTCTGTTCCAGCCCTGCACTAACACACCTGATTCAATGTATCAAACCTATTACAGCTGGAGCAGACCAACCCTGCTGGGTGTGCAGGCTTCTGTTCCAGCCCTGCACTAACACACCTGATTCAATGTATCAAACCTATTACAGCTGGAGCAGACCAACCCTGCTGGGTGTGCAGGCTTCTGTTCCAGCCCTGCACTAACACACCTGATTCAATGTATCAAACCTAATTAGTTAATTATCAGGTATGCTATTACTGGGCAGGAACGTAAGTCTGCTCCTCCAGTAGATCAGTGATCAGTGGAAGGAGGTTGGACACCTCTTGTATTTTCTGTTGTTGTTCTACTTAAATGATGCTTTAGTAGTAATAGCCTACTTATTACTACAATGTCTAACCTTTACATATCAGTTAGTTTACTTGTATACTTTGTAATTATATGAAATAGTGTTGAAATAGTCAAGTGATAAACTTGATTTAATTGTTAACTATTATTCCAAATGAACTATGTTGATTAATCACAATCGTGCAATAAAGAGGGGAATCTGTCTCTAATTTGTCTTAGTTTCTGTGTTGTAATTCTCAAATGAACAGGACCTATTTGTTCAGTCATAAACGCTCCAATTAGTTTTATTTCATTGTCACTTTCTTTTCAGGAAAAAAAGGCCACATTTTTCCTGTGCAACGGAAAGAAACATCTTTGATATATCCTATGCCACTACGCGATTATTAATAGAAATTATCACTATCCAATCTACTCATCACATTAGGAATAGCAGGGCTTACATTAGTCTGCAAATGCGATGAACAGATTGCATGCATATCAAATCAAACTTTATTTGTCACATGAGCGGAATACAACCGGTGTAGACCTTACAGTGAAATGCTTACTTCACAAGCCCTTAACCAACAGTGCAGCTCAAGAAGAGTGAAGAAAATATTTACCATATAAACTAAAGTAAAAAACAATAAAAAAGTAACACAATAAAATAACAATAACAAGGCTATATACAGGGGGTACCGGTACTGAGTCAGTGTGCGGGGGTACAGGTTAGTAGAGGTAATTTGTACATGTAGGTAGGGGTGAAGTGACTATGCTTAGATAATAGTGTTTAGTTCCAGGGTCCTTAGCTTAGTGATGAGCTTTGTGGGCACTATGCTGTTGAACGCTGAGCTGTAGTCAATGAACAGCATTCTCACATAGGTGTCCCTTTTGTCCAGGTGGGAAAGGGCAGCGTGGAGTGATTTATATTGCGTCATCTGTGGATCTGTTGGGGCGGTGGGCGAATTGGAGTCGGTTTAGGGTATCCGGGAGGATGCTGTTGATGTGGGCCATGACCAGCCTTTCAAAGCATTTCATGGCTACCGATGTGAGTGCTATGAAGCAGTAATCATTTAGGCAGGTTACCTTCACTTCCTTGGGCACAGGGACTATGGTGGTCTGCTTGAAACATGTAGGTATTACAGACTCGGTCAGGGAGAGGTTGAAAATGTCAGTGAAGACCCTTGCCAGTTGGTCAGCGCATGCTTTGAGTACACGTCCTGGTAATATGTCTGGCTCCGCGGCTTTGTGAATGTTGACCTATTTTTAAAGGTCTTCCTCACATCGGCTACTGGGAGTGTTATCACAGTCATCCAGAACAGCTGGTGCTTTGGAGAATTCTTCAGTGTTGCTTGCCTCGAAGTGAGCATAATAGGCATTTAGCTCGTCTGGTAGGCTCACGTTACTGAGCAGCTTGCATCTGGGTTTCACTTTGTAGTCCGTAATAGTTTTCGAGCCCTACCACATCCGATGAGCTTCAGAGCTGGTGTAATATGATTCAATCCTAATCCTGTATTGAAAGCTTTGTTTGTTTGATGGTTTACCTGAGGGCATAGCAGGACTTCTTATTAGTGTCCCACTCCTTGAAAGCTGCAGCTCTAGCCTTTAGCTTGATGCGGATGTTGCCTGTAATCCATGGCTTCTGGTTGGGATATGAACATGTGGGGAAGATGTCGTTGATGTACTTATTGATGAAGCCAATGACTGAGGTGGTATACTCCTCAATGCCATTGGATGAATCCCGGAACATATTCCAGTATGTGGTAGCAAAACAGTCCTGTTGCGTAGCATCCGGGTCATCTGACCACTTCCGTATTGAGCGAGTCACTGGTCCTTCCTGCTTTAGTTTTTGCTCGTAAGCAGGAATCATGAGGATAGATTTATGGTCAGATTAGCCAAATGGAAGGCAGGGGAGAGCTTTGTATGCATCTCTGTGTGTGGAGAATAGGTGGTCTAGAGTTTTTTTCCCTCTGGTTGACATGTAACATGCTGGTAAAAATGTGGTAAAACTGATTTAAGTTTGCCTGCATTAAAGTCCCCGGGCCACTAGGAGCGTCTCTTCTGGATGAGAATTGTCTTGTTTTCTTATGGCCTTATACAGCTTGTTGAGTGCAGTCTTAGTGCCAGCATCAGTCTGTGGTGGTAAATAAATGGCTATGAATAATATAAATGAGAACTCTCTTGGTAGATAGTGTGGTCTACAGCTTATCATAAGGGACCCTACCTCAGGCGAGCAATACCTCGAGACTTCTTTAATATTAGATATTATTAATATTATTAATATCGTGCACCAGCTGTTATTGACAAATATACACACACCCCCACCCATCATCTTCTGTTATAAAGGTGCATTTTTATGGTGAAAGAATTGCTTCACCAAAACATGAAACTCATGTGACACATGCTAATAGCTAGACTACAAGCTATTGCGCCAGCTAGCTTATTTTGGCTAACTTAGTGCAGTTGTTATCAACTGGTTAGCACAGCAGCGAAACTAAACTCAAAATCGATCAGACTTGATTTACCAGTGATTAAATGATCGTAGCAAACCATGTATTAACAGCTGTCTGGGTTCAGGTCTTGACGGGCAAAAATGTTTCTTCGCTTTTCTGACAGTTCTTTAGTCTTATCTCATTGGTGTCACCAATGGGGTTTCATGATTGCGGGAAATCTGTATTTTTTTCCCCTTGTCTTTCCTAACCTTGTTAGAGCAGCCAAATACTGCACAGAAAATGAATGGGTGATGAATCAACTATTATCATGCAGTTTGGGGTAGCCACTCGGCTGCTGTTGTCAGAAGAATTAAAGCGGTGGTCTTCCAATATGGCCGCCGGGAGGCGGTCTACGTCAACTGCAAGCCTTCTGTAAGGCATGGACTATTCTAAAACATTTGATGTTGTTAAAAAGGATCTGTTGTAGTGTCTTGCTCTGCCTTCCCGTCATGTGTGGTTCCCCCTCAGAAACGTGTGAGGAGGCGGAGCAGCTGCGTGAGGTGGCGGTGACGGGGCGTGCCCGTCTGAAGCAGGCGGAGCTGGAGGCGGAACAGTGGAAGGAGGAGCTACGCCGGCTGCAGACACACAGCCAGGAGCAGGGACAGCAGATTCACACACTCAGACAGGAGAGGCAGAACAGCCATGACAAAAACAATAGGTGTGTGTGTGCTGCTGACGGTATGTGTGTGTGCTGCTGACGGTATGTGTGTGTGTGTGTGCTGCTGACTGCTATGTGTGTGTGCTGCTGACGGTATGTGTGTGTGTGTGTGCTGCTGACGGTATGTGTGTGTGTGTGCTGCTGACGCTATGTGTGTGTGCTGCTGACGGTATGTGTGTGTGTGTGCTGCTGACGGTATGTGTGTGTGTGTGCTGCTGACGCTATGTGTGTGTGTGTGCTGCTGACGGTATGTGTGTGTGTGTGCTGCTGACGGTATGTGTGTGTGTGTGCTGCTGACGCTATGTGTGTGTGCTGCTGACGGTATGTGTGTGTGCTGCTGACGCTATGTGTGTCTGCTGCTGACGGTATGTGTGTGTGTGTGTGCTGCAACACACACACACATACCAGGCAGCACACACCGTCAGCAGCACACACATGTCAGCAGCACACACATGTGTGCAGCTGACACATATGTGTGTGTGTCAGCTGCTGACGGTATGTGTGTGTGTGTGCTGCTGACGCTACTGTGTGCACACACACATGTGTGTGCTGCTGACACATACTGTCAGCAGCACACACATACTGTGTGCTGCTGACACATATGTCAGCAGCACACACACATGTGTCAGCTGCACACACGCTACTGTGCAGTGTCAGCTGCACACATACTGTCAGCAGCACATGTCAGCAGCACACACATACTGTGCTGCACACATACTGTCAGCGCACACACACATACTGTCCGCACACACACATACTGTCAGCAGCACACACATAGCAGCACACACATACTGTCAGCAGCACACACACATACTGTCAGCAGCAGCACATACTGTCAGCAGCACACACATACTGTCAGCAGCACACACATACCGTCAGCA
Source organism: Oncorhynchus nerka (assembly GCF_034236695.1). Classification (NCBI taxonomy): domain Eukaryota; kingdom Metazoa; phylum Chordata; class Actinopteri; order Salmoniformes; family Salmonidae; genus Oncorhynchus; species Oncorhynchus nerka. The sequence goes on from NC_088424.1 coordinate 38,778,605, forward strand.
GCACACACACATACTGTCAGCAGCACACACATACTGTCAGCAGCACACACATACTGTCAGCAGCACACACATACTGTCAGCAGCACACACATACTGTCAGCAGCACACACATACTGTCAGCAGCACACACATACTGTCAGCAGCACACACATACTGTCAGCAGCACACACACACTGTCAGCAGCACACACACACTGTCAGCAGCACACACACACTGTCAGCAGCACACACATACTGTCAGCAGCACACACATCAGCAGTCAGCACACATACATACTGTCAGTCAGTCAGCACACACATACTCAGCAGTCAGCAGCACACACATACTGTCAGCAGCACACACATACTGTCAGCAGCACACACATACTGTCAGCAGCACACACATACTGTCAGCAGCACACACATACTGTCAGCAGCACACACATACTGTCACATACTGTCAGCAGCACACACATACCGTCAGCAGCACACACATACTGTCAGCAGCACACACATACTGTCAGCAGCACACACACATACTGTCAGCAGCAGCACACACATACTGTCAGCAGCACACACACATACTGTCAGCAGCACACACACATACTGTCAGCAGCACACACACATACTGTCAGCAGCACACACACATACTGTCAGCAGCACACACATACTGTCAGCAGCACACACACATACTGTCAGCAGCACACACACATACTGTCAGCAGCACACACACATACTGTCAGCAGCACACACATACTGTCAGCAGCACACACACATACTGTCAGCAGCACACACACATACTGTCAGCAGCACACACATACTGTCAGCAGCACACACACATACTGTCAGCACACACATACTGTCAGCAGCACACACACATACTGTCAGCAGCACACACACATACTGTCAGCAGCACACACAGTCAGCAGCACACACATACTGTCAGCAGCACACACATACTGTCAGCAGCACACACATACTGTCAGCAGCACACACATACTGTCAGCAGCACACACACACACATACCGTCAGCAGCACACACACAGTCAGCAGCACACACATACTGTCAGCAGTCAGCAGCACACACATACTGTCAGCAGCACACACATACTGTCAGCAGCACACACATACTGTCAGCAGCACACACAGTCAGCACACACATACTGTCAGCAGCACACACAGTCAGCAGCACACACATACTGTCAGCAGCACACACATACTGTCAGCAGCACACACATACTGTCAGCAGCACACACATACTGTCAGCAGCACACACAGTCAGCAGCACACACATACTGTCAGCAGCACACACATACTGTCAGCAGCACACACATACTGTCAGCAGCACACACATACTGTCAGCAGCACACACATACTGTCAGCAGCACACACACATACTGTCAGCAGCACACACATACTGTCAGCAGCACACACATACTGTCAGCAGCACACACATACTGTCAGCAGCACACACATACTGTCAGCAGCACACACATACTGTCAGCAGTCAGCAGCACACACATACTGTCAGCAGCACACACATACTGTCAGCAGCACACACATACTGTCAGCAGCACACACATACTGTCAGCAGCACACACATACTGTCAGCAGCACACACACATACTGTCAGCAGCACACACATACTGTCAGCAGCACACACATACTGTCAGCAGCACACACACATACTGTCAGCAGCACACACATACTGTCAGCAGCACACACATACTGTCAGCAGCACACACATACTGTCAGCAGCACACACATACTGTCAGCAGCACACACATACTGTCAGCAGCACACACATACTGTCAGCAGCACACACACATACTGTCAGCAGCACACACACATACTGTCAGCAGCACACACATACTGTCAGCAGCACACACATACTGTCAGCAGCACACACATACTGTCAGCAGCACACATACACATACTGTCAGCAGCACACACATACTGTCAGCAGCACACACATACTGTCAGCAGCACACACATACTGTCAGCAGCACACACATACTGTCAGCAGCACACACATACTGTCAGCAGCACACACATACTGTCAGCAGCACACACATACTGTCAGCAGCACACACATACTGTCAGCAGCACACACAGTCAGCACACACATACTCAGCAGTCAGCAGCACACACATACTGTCAGCAGCACACACATACATACCGTCAGCAGCACACACATACTGTCAGCAGCACACACACATACCGTCAGCAGCACACACATACTGTCAGCAGCACACACACATACTGTCAGCAGCACACACATACTGTCAGCAGCACACACACACACATACTGTCAGCAGCACACACATACTGTCAGCAGCACACACATACTGTCAGCAGCACACACACTGTCAGCAGCACACACACTGTCACACACATACTGTCAGCAGCACACACACATACTGTCAGCAGCACACACATACTGTCAGCAGCACACATACTGTCAGCAGCACACACATACTGTCAGCAGCACACACACATACTGTCAGCAGCACACACATACTGTCAGCAGCACACACATACTGTCAGCAGCACACACACATACTGTCAGCAGCACACACATACTGTCAGCAGCACACACATACTGTCAGCAGCACACACATCAGCACACACACTGTCAGTCAGCACACACATACTGTCAGCAGCACACACATACTGTCAGCAGCACACACATACTGTCAGCAGCACACACATACTGTCAGCAGCACACACAGTCAGCACACACATACTGTCAGCAGCACACACATACTGTCAGCAGCACACACATACTGTCAGCAGCACACACATACTGTCAGCAGCACACACATACTGTCAGCAGCACACACTGTCAGCAGCACACACATACTGTCAGCAGCACACACATACTGTCAGCACACACAGCACACACATACTGTCAGCAGCACACACATACTGTCAGCAGCACACACATACTGTCAGCAGCACACACATACTGTCAGCAGCACACACATACTGTCAGCAGCACACACATACTGTCAGCAGCACACACACTGTCAGCAGCACACACATACTGTCAGCAGCACACACATACTGTCAGCAGTCAGCACACACATACTGTCAGCACACACACATACTGTCAGCAGCACACACATACTGTCAGCAGCACACACATACTGTCAGCAGCACACACATACTGTCAGCAGCACACACATACTGTCAGCACACACACACACATACTGTCAGCACACACATACTGTCAGCAGCACACACATACTGTCAGCAGCACACACATACTGTCAGTCAGCAGCACACACATACTGTCAGCAGCACACACATACTGTCAGCAGCACACACAGCAGCAGCACACACATACTGTCAGCAGCACACACATACTGTCAGCAGCACACACACACTGTCAGCAGCACACACACATACTGTCAGCAGCACACACACATACTGTCAGCAGCACACACATACTGTCAGCAGCACACACATACTGTCAGCAGCACACACATACTGTCAGCAGCACACACACATACTGTCAGCAGCACACACATACTGTCAGCAGCACACACACACTGTCAGCAGCACACACATACTGTCAGCAGCACACACATACTGTCAGCAGCACACACATACTGTCAGCAGCAGCACACACATACTGTCAGCAGCACACACATACTGTCAGCAGCACACACACATACTGTCAGCACACACACATACCGTCAGCAGCACACACACTGTCAGCAGCACACACACACTGTCAGCAGCACACACATACTGTCAGCAGCACACACACACTGTCAGCAGCACACACATACTGTCAGCAGCACACACATACTGTCAGCAGCACACACATACTGTCAGCAGCACACACACACACATACTGTCAGCAGCACACACACACACATACTGTCAGCAGCACACAGCACACACATACTGTCAGCCACACGCACACATACTGTCAGCCACACACACACACATACTGTCAGCCACACGCACACATACCGTCAGCCACACACACACATATACTGTCAGCCACACACACACATATACTGTCAGCCACACACGCACATACAGTGTGTGGCTGACAGTATGTGCGTGCGTGGCCGACGGTATGTGCATGTGGCTGATGGTGTGTGTGTATTAACCCGTGAACCTCTCTCTACTCTCCAGGCTCCAGCATGAGGTGTCCCTGCTGCAGCAGCAGTTGTGTGAGAGCAGGGAGCTGCTCCACTCTCTGCAGAGTGAGCTACAGGTCTACCACAGAGTGTGTGTCAACGCCAAGGGCAACCCAGGTCCGCCTTCCAACTTTATCTACAGGTTATTGGTTGCATAGAGAGCACTGTAATTCAGGAGTTCACCAGTGGAGAATTAAAATGTGTATATATCCTATCTTGAGATACGTGCATATAACTGGGACTTTCACATATATCATTCAAAATGACGCTCAGAAGTCGTTTAGGTCATTTATATTGATACTTGCTGTGGGCCAATGACATTCACTCTGTTATATTGATACTTGCTGTGGGCCAATGACATTCACTCTGTTATATTGATACTTGCTGTGGGCCAATGACATTCACTCTGTTATATTGATACTTGCTGTGGGCCAATGACATTCACTCTGTTATATTGATACTTGCCGTGGGCCAATGACATTCATTCTGTTATGTTGACTAACACTATTATTGGGATTGACAGAGTTTCTGTGTGAGGGCCAGTACGGTAGGGTCCCTGCCCTGCCCCTGCCCGGGGAGCTGGGGGAGCTGCTAGGGGAGGTAAGGAGCCTCAGAGCCCAGCTCCAGAGCAGTGTCCAGGAGAACAGTGTCCTGAAACAGCTGGAGCTCCACAAACATCTGGAGCAGAAGCTGGGTGGGGGCGTCCACGGCGGGCTGGGGAGCATTGGGGGGATGGAGCCCCCTCGTACCCCGTCTCTCAGTGCCCTTACAGACAGCCCCCAGAGGGACAGCCTCTACAGACGGCAGCTACTACATGGTAAGGGGGGTGTTGTGTGGTGTGATGATGTGGTTGATGAGGTTACAGTATGGAAATACATTTTGATATCAGCTTGATAGGCACCAACACTCAATGCCAGCTTACGCTTGATATTGGCTCACTCTTCAACACAATGAATGGGACAGAAGAGTCCAGAAAGTTTGTCTCATGTAAATCCCATTGAACTAACTGATTGACGTGTTTAATGAACCATTAACAACAGATTAATGAGTGAAATGTTTGATTTGAAGCATTAACGTTCATTAAATGTAGTTGAATGCTCAGGGTTGTGTGTGTGTGTGTGTGTGTGTGGTGACCAAGCATCCCTGTCTGTCTCTGTGTGTGTTCTGCAGACCCAGCGCCGTCTCCCCCGGTCAGAGACATTGGGTTGTTTAACTGTGGTTCTCCGTACCACGTCCCCTACACAGATCTGGTGGAGACCCCGCTCACTGCCAACGGTGTGACTCTAGTTCTAACGGCACTGCATCCTGTTCCTTCTTTGTATGATGTGTGACAAATGGAGAAATTACAGTTTTACATATCTGATTCACACATCTGAAGGAGTTTACACAAGTCTACACAAATAGTCCAGGAAGGATGTTATTAAGGAAGTTAATCACTCTTGTAAAATAAAAATAACTAACTAATAACATCCCCAATTATCTCTTCATAAAATGACGACATCCGTTAGATCTGGACCCCCACTCAGAGCTGCAGGGGGACGCCCCGGACGGCTCGTTCTCTAACCGGAACGGACGCCACGCCATCGGGCACGTGGACGATTACAGCGCCCTGCAGCAGCAGGTCCTGGAGGGGAGGAGTCTGGTTCAGAGAATGGAAACAGCCCTTCAGGCCTGCCTCAGCCAATCAATGCTGGTAGACAGCCAGGACCAGGTAAGGGGGTAGTGATGGGGTGGGGGGTGGGTGGCACAGGGAAACTAGTTCTATTATCTATTTGTGCCAACATCTGAGTAAGTGATGACCTAATCCTGAAACTCATAGCCAAATCTTGTGTATGTGCTGGCCACCTTCTCGATGTGAACAGTCTGTCGCTACAGCTACTTTCAGGGAATATTATGAGCCTGTCTCTGTCTAGGTCCTCCTGGACTATGGCTGTGTGAGGACTCTGTTGTCTAACACCAAGACCCTGAGACAGATCCTAGAGGAGGCTGTGTCCCTGCTGAAGATGTTCTGGAGGGCTGCCCTGCCCAGCACCGACCGCTCCACCCACAACCTTAAGAAGGTACCGAATACATGATTTACTACCAATATATTATTTTGTTGAGTTGTTGTAATTGATGGTTTGTGACATCATGTGTCAGTCGTGTGGTGGCTTTGAGGCTCTCTGTTGATGATGCAGGTTGTAAGCTAGTCAGACATATGAACTGGTGTTTGGTTTATTGATGTTTTGAATTATTGAGTTGATTGATCAGTCTGCTGATTGATTGCTGTGACCCCTGCAGGAGCAATGTATGAAGGAGGAGATTCTGTCTCTGAGGGGGCGTATCTCAGAGCAGGAGGAGGTTCTCCAGGGAACCGTCCAGAGACTGAGGAGCACCAGCCGCACCAAGGAGAGCATGGAGCACTTCATCGTCAACCAGCGTGAGTGTGTGTGTGTGTGTGTGTGTGTGTGTGTGTGTGTGTGTGTGTGTGTGTGTGTGTGTGTGTGTGTGTGTGTGTGTGTTACATTGGTGTTACAGCAAAGGGTCCTAGTTAGATTTTTTATTAAATTTTTTATATTGCAGTATCAAGGACTCGAGATGTGCTGAAAAAAGCAAGGACTAACTTGGAGGTAAGAGATGATCATTTTCCCTGACATATCCTGTATACACATCAGATGGTGTTAATGTGTATTGTTCATTGTCCCAGTGTCAGTACTGTAGTCTCTCTCTACTGTCACTGTTTTTCACCCACCCTGTCTGTTCCACCTGTTCCTTCATCCTCCCTCCTTCCTCTCCTTCCTCTCGTCCTCCTCCTCTTTTCCCCTGAGTACCTCCAGAAGAACGAGCGGAGGATTTCTTCCCTAAGCTCCTCCTCTTCCTCTCCTTATGCTGGTAAAGGGTTTGGCACGCTGTGGCTGTCATGCTGTGTGACATCCCTGCTTTACCATCCAATCAAACAACAGAATAATCATCATCAAGGACTATCATAAGCGTATAGATATAAGTCATAGAAACCAATTCATATAAATCATGGAAAACCTGAAGGGGGGTGCTTGCACGCGATTGGCTGAAAGCCAGGGCAAGCTGAAGCTTTTAAGACTCTTACTGGAATTTAAACTTACAGGTCAGCTACTTACTGAGGGGAGGCTTTTACATAACACATTTTAGATAGCCATTTTCAGCTTCACTTCATCTGCAAGCATAATAGCTATTGTGTGGTTTCATACTAACGAGGCAAAACAAATTTGAAACATGAATATTCCATTAACCTCAACAAATCTTCAGAATCATTTGCAGATAAACCTCAACTTTGCATACTCTACTCTTCATTGCGGTGTGATGTTTTAAAAAATGTTCATCAACTTTTTGGCTGTGGCATCTTCTCTCCATCTGTGTATGTAACAGGAGTGTAGCAGTGAATAATCTAGTCTTTATTCCCCTCTTCTCCCTTTAGCTGAAGACCGAAGTCCCGGCAATGAACGGCCTACTGATTGGAGTTTCTTGAAGCCTGGCGACGCCCCGGCAACGTCAAATCAGCGTCCAGGAACCAGGAAGCGCAGCAGCCAGTGCCTGTTTTAGGTGATGACCTGTTATATGAACCAGCCAGCCTAACACCACGACCTCTGAACTCTGACGTCACCGCCAGAACAGCCACGACCCCTCCTCCTCCTCGTTGCCTCCTCTCTAGCATCCAACGTCCCTCCTCAGATCACTCCATGCTTCTTTCTCTCCTATCTCTCCTCCACTTCTCTCCTGCCGGCAATTTGTGCCCAATGCTCCTGCCTCCTACACCTTGGGCCTTACCTGAACTCTTACTCCTTTAGTGTCATTCCTCCACCCTCCTTTTGACTGTTCTCTTTCCCCCACCTCCACCCTTGTTCTTCTGTTGGAGTCTTTGAGCTCCAGAGACGGTTGGTCCAGTCTGATGATTACCTTGTTGTGAGCGTGAAGAAGAAGGTGGTTTGAAACGTGCCTCTGATGGTAACAGTAATGTGCGCCCTTGACTGCTGTAGAAGGAGTAGGATGAAGCTGCCCCTAGACATTGAGCTAAGGTCAGATTTGCCTTTTCCCCAATGGTAAAAGTTATGGGATTTGGGGGAAGGTAGGCTGATCCTAGATCTGTAGCTAAGGGAAGCTTCTACATGGAGCATAGTAGATTGTGCTCTTCTGCCTGGCAGCTTTTGGACGGGATAAGTGTCAATGCATGTGAACTCATGGCTTGAGAAAGGAATTGTATAGTATTCAAACAGTACGGTACCCATATAAATATAATAGGCTTGGAACCTCTAACCCTGGCAATAGGGATGCCCATTCTATTCATTCTATTTCTGTGACAGTACCCGCGTCACACACATACGTTCATAGACATACATGAACAATCCATTTCTTTCAAAACAAATATTCAACTTTCACTGCCACAGAAATGCAAACTTTATCCTCGTGGCATTTCATCAATGAGGACTTTCTTTGCAAGTACAATGCAAAAAAGTTGAATAACATCCACAATCTAGCTAGATCTGCTGGAATCACAGTGGAGGAATGTATAGGTGTAACACTTCTAGGTAATTGTTTGCTATATTTATCTGTGGAGGATGAAGCCTGTGGATGGTCTGTCTGCCATTAGCCAAGGGTTCTGGATAGCAGAACAAAGGCCCAGTTCCATTTCAATCTCTAGCCACTTCCCCTCGCTCCTACTCCATCGGTATTCACAGATCTGAATAGACTGGATATGTGAAAGCAATATATTGATGGCTTCACCTAGTCCTCCGATAAGTTAAGTTGAGCTTCCACTGTGTTGCTTTTATCTATCCAGTCCTGGCTGATCTAACGCCGACAGGGTAAAGGCTGAAAGAAGGGGCTAGGGGCTGAAATGGACCGAGGCCGAACATGCATATTCAAGCTCCTCTTTAGGAGTCCTCAGACGAGCATGTGCAATAATTACGTTGTTTATTGAATGATCATGGCGCACCAGCTTTTTGTTTTTTTGCCTGACACTGGAACTAAAGTATTTAACCACTCTTGATAAGTGAAAAAGACCGTTGGTGCAATATTATACTAATAACTATCTTCTACTAACTTAGGAATACTACTGACTGAAACAAAGTGAAGTTTTTATGCAGTGTTGATGCATGAAAGAGGTTTTAAAAGGAAAAATCTAAACATTTGTTTGTGGAACATGGGATCACCAATACTTGCCAAAGTTTGAACTTTGAACTCTTCACGTCCTTGTTTGCCTTACCCATGCGAATGACATACTGTAGGAATGGTGTGACTATAGGAAGTCATCATCAGCCCAGTATATGAGATCATTTATGACATCATGATGGAGATATTTAATTGGCTGCTCTTTGAGAGCCATTCGAACCAGAGAGACGGTAACCGTTGGATTATAAATGTGCTTTATAACGAGCACATCTTGTCATAAATGGACCAAACATTTCTAAAAGTGAATCTTTCACACTAGGCTTCTATTGCTTTGTGAATTCCAAAAACTTAAATTGTGCTCATGTGAGAGATGTACCACTAAAACAGAGAATACTATTGTGATTGTTACATTTCCATTGGACTTTTTGTCTCGGTTAAGACCTTCATTGCATTCCCATGGTGTTGTTGGCTAAATGTTCTGTGTCCTTTTAGGTGTTACAAACTTTGGCAGGCTACTGGTGGGACCAATGTTCTAGATTTCACCATTGGTGATGTCACACCCAAAGGTGTTTCTTCCTATGCTGCTTTTGATTGTGTTGTATGTTCTTGCTGTACATTTGGCAATTTTCACGCTGTAAATGACTTGCTTTTTCACTGTATTCTGTTGGCTGACCTTTTGGTGTGTGGATAATCATGTCAGACATTTGCTCTGTATGCAAACGTTGAATATCTGGGTAGCTGTGCAATAGCTCTACACTATATCTATTTTATTTTGATGTTACACATCATTATATTAACAATATTTTTGCTTTCTTAAGTGTTTATTTTCCTGCTTTGTATGGTTTATTCGTTTAGTTTTTTAGATTATGCCAGATTGTAATAAGATAGCCACATGTCTGTTATGAAATCACAAAGATCTGCCTTTTCTTAGGCTATAATGGGAACCAGTATTATTACTTACACACCCACCTATAATTAACCTTCGGATGCTTGCCTTTAAAAGTAGCTTGGCCACTGCAATTTGCTCCCAACACTTACTTGGAACTCTATTCGATCTGGAAAGCTGAAGCGTTACAGATTCTGCAACAGAAATGTAAAGGTCATTTCCAAATGATCCAACATATGCAGCGTTTACCGTGAATGCAGCCTGCGCTAAAGCGGGGAACATTGCTTTTCAAAAATGTCAAACACGCTGTAAAGCTGAACTTCCGCGATGTGGATTGAATAGAGCCCTTGGAGTTAATAGTGCTTGGTTTCTATCCTAGGTATATATCACAGTAGATCTGCCAACAACGTCTTGTTTGCGCTCCACTCAATTGAAAATCCCTAGAGGGGATTCTAATATAAAACATTCTAATATAAAAGCCCATGCTGTGGGGTTCTTTTGGAAAAATAAGGATTTGATGAGAAGATTCATAGAAAGATTAGAGAAGATTAATATTTTATACCAAAGTAGAAATAACCAACCATAGATGTACAGGATTATGTCAGATTGGATCAGAGTAGAACTGAACAAGGCCAGAGAGCGTGAACAAGGCCTTTTTAATGCGCTGTGTAGAACGGAATCAAACAGAAGTCTTTAGCTGTGTCTAATAGTTGGTCCTGAAACTTAGATTTAATGCTATGTGATTGAAATCGAAGAGCAGCTTGGTTTGTCAGGCTCTGTGTGTGATAAAGTGTGCGCTGATGAAGCTAACTAGGATGCCGACACAGAGCTCGTCTATAAGCTCTGTCTCTGAAGATGGTCACTGTGTGTGTGTGTGTGTGTGTGTGTGTTGTGTTGCCACAGTGTTATCACAATGAGGGCTTTTGGGTTCCAAAAAAGAAATAAAAATGTATTTAAAAAAAACTTTGTCACATCTTTTAATGTAATGTGTGTCGGTAGCCAAACATTTGTGTTTGAACACCGAGCAAGAGGAATACACACAAATCTCCACATTTACTGATTAGCTTCATGCTTGTCCGATTCTATATTTTCTACCAGGGTTGGGGTCAATTCAAATTGAAGACATTCAATTCAGGATGTGATTTGACATAAATAAATAGCTTGTCATTTTATGAGAAATTGTTCAAAATATATTTAAAAATATGTAATTATTGAATTGGAATTTCTGTTAACTTCCTGAATTGGTTGACTTCAATTCAAATTGACCCCAGCCATGTTTTCTAAAGCCTAGGGCAAATGTAATCTAGCCAGTCACTCACATTAGGTAAAGATACTATTTAGGCACAACTGATATTCAGGGTCAACACGTCTTCCCTTTTTATTTGCAAAGAAGTGAAACAACCTTCTATAGTACATGGCTTACACAGTGATGCTGCAAAGTATTTTCAAAAACAAACATGTTAGCTGACCGTTTTAAAATTCAAGTTTTGTTTTTTGCCTAATAAAGCACCAGAATATCCTATATTCTCAAACAGAGCGAGATATAGCTTTTTCTCAGTTTCTTCAAATAAAATATGTAATTATATATTATCTTCTCTTTGGAGTATATCACCTACCTAGCAATAGGTACAATATTCTCTCAATGATAAAAATTAAATACACTTATGGTCAAATCTGAATAGTTTAACATAATTTAACATTATTGATGAAAGTAAATTACACTTAACAATCTTATGAAATCAATATTGGCAATTTGCCACAAATGTTTAATCTTGATAGAATCACAGTTGTGAAATCCACCACACATTCCACAGTAAACTGTTCGTAATTAGACATTCAAATCATGCACGACATTCAAGACAAACCATTATTTGTTTGTTTCTTTGCTATAGATACAGAAAATGTAACAGGTACATCGATTTCTATTGGATAAATAGAAAATAGAATGAAAAAAAAAAAAAAAAACACACACAGAACAGCTATTTCTCCATCTCTAACATGCAGACTGGACACTGAGGTTCAATGTAAAGCTACCAGATGTGTCCGTGTATCTGCATAGTTAAGTTTATGTCAACAGTCCTGCTCAAAGCATTTGTTGGAGACACACATGTAGCTAAAGTGCTTGCAGCATCCTTTCATGAAGGCAATAGCAGAACTACGCAAAGATCTACAGGACACAGGCCAACATTTCACAACTCCTACTTGATATGTAATATGAGGCCTTTAGTTTAAAGTGATTAAATGGGATATACCATTTAATACCCATAGTTTGTTATACTTCAGTTCAGTTAAATTTACACAGCCTATCCAATTGCATATCCTGATTTTATCAGTGGTCATCGTCCCTTTGGAATCAAACAAGGAAGACTCTGCAGAATCCTCCATTTAGTCTAGTCACTGTCCAATTACAGTAATAACAAGGAAGACCCTGCAGAATCCTCCATTTAGTCTAGGCACTGTCCAATTACAGTAATAACAAGGAAGACCCTGCAGAATCCTCCATTTAGTCTAGTCACTGTCCAATTACAGTAATAACAAGGAAGACTCTGCAGAATCCTCCATTTAGTCTAGTCACTGTCCAATTACAGTAATAACAAGGAAGACCCTGCAGAATCCTCCATTTAGTCTAGTCACTGTCCAATTACAGTAATAACAAGGAAGACCCTGCCGAATCCTCCATTTAGTCTAGGCACTGTCCAATTACAGTAATAACAAGGAAGACCCTGCAGAATCCTCCATTTAGTCTAGTCACTGTCCAATTACAGTAATAACAAGGAAGACTCTGCAGAATCCTCCATTTAGTCTAGTCACTGTCCAATTACAGTAATAACAAGGAAGACCCTGCAGAATCCCCCATTTAGTCTAGTCACTGTCCAATTACAGTAATAACAAGGAAGACCCTGCAGAATCCTCCATTTAGTCTAGTCACTGTCCAATTACAGTAATAACAAGGAAGACCCTGCAGAATCCTCCATTTAGTCTAGTCACTGTCCAATTACAGTAATAACAAGGAAGACTCTGCAGAATCCTCCATTTAGTCTAGTCACTGTCCAATTACAGTAATAACAAGGAAGACTCTGCAGAATCCTCCATTTAGTCTAGTCACTGTCCAATTACAGTAATAACAAGGAAGACCCTGCAGAATCCTCCATTTAGTCTAGTCACTGTCCAATTACAGTAATAACAAGGAAGACCCTGCAGAATCCTCCATTTAGTCTAGTCACTGTCCAATTACAGTAAAAATATGGAGAAAGAATGGGACACTATTGGGACACTAAATCCAAGCCAGAAACATTCAACTGCCCTCTTTCCGTGTACATAACCTTTCAAAAGCTAATTTAATAAAAAGTAATGTTGATTATGTGTTTTACAGTCCCATCAACAGACGTGTCTTCAAACCCTTATGTTTTTAATGGAACCAAATGTTATTTTTACACACCCACAAAGAATCTAAGGCTGCATTTACACAGGCAGCCCAATTCTGATATTTTTTCCACTAATTGGTCTTTTGACCAATCACATCAGCTCTGAAAAAGATCTGATGTGAAAAGATCTGATGTGATTGATCAAAAGACAAATTAGTAGAAAAAAGGATCAGAATTGGGATGCCTGTGTAAACGCAGCCTAAGTGCTGCACACAAACACACACAGTGGTTTCTTTCAGTCCCTTATTGCTATTCAACTATGGGTGCATTATGGGAAAACGCCACAGTCCACTTTCAGTATTTCTCCTTGTGGACTCCTTGTGAAGTCACAGGCTGAAGGTCAAATGACACCCTATTCCACATTGAGTGCACTACTTTGAACCCATTTGCTGAGTGCTACATTGTGTAGTGCACTCTACAGGGAAAAGGGTGTCTTGAGATTTGCCCCCCAGTCTCAGCCACAGGCCCCCAGCTCTTTTGTAAACTGTTAGTTTAGTCCAATCTCAACTACATGTCATGGATAAACCCAGCGCAGTATTAACATGCTGCCCTCTATAGCACTGTGCACCTACACACACATGTTAGATGGGCTTGTAGAGCAGAGATGTGACGTACTTCTTCTTATACCTGTGAGTCGCACTGAGCACCATCACTCCATCCTGAGGGAGAGGACAGATAGAGAGTGTGATTGTGTGAGACAGAAAAGACAGACGAGAGAGAGAGAGAGAGACAGAAAAGACAGATGGGAGAGAGAGAGAGAGAGAGAGACAGACACTAATGCTATGTTATGCTATGTTATGCTATGGATGAGACTATTACTCAATCCATAAGTATTGCAGTAAGAAGTGGGATAGAGGATGCTGCTGCCCTCCTACAGTACCTTTATTGAGAGCGCATACAGATGGTTGAGCATCACATGGTTGGGTTCAGGCAGCAAGGCTGGGTCGCACTGTAGGAGAGGAAGAGAGAGAGAAGACGAATTAGTAATCGAGATGGTTCCAAATTGGAATTTACAATGCAGAGATGGGAGAGCGAAAGAGAATGAGAAAGGGAGAGAGGGACAGAGAGAAGATCAGATAAGATGAGGGAGAGAGAAAGAGGAGAGAGGGAGACAGAGAAGTATAATATTAAGAAATGCTACGGAAGGAAAGTAGTATAAACCTACCAAAAAACAATTAGGCAACAACACATTCTATCCCATTTAGACAACTTCCTGGACAAAACTTTCCACTATAATAGTGAAGGTGTAAACTTTGCAGTAGAAAACCTAAACAGTATATTTGACCTCTCAGCTTCCCTATCAAATCTAAAAAATGTAAAACAGAAAACCGAAGAAAATGAACAACAATGACAAATGGTTTGATGAAGAATGCAAAAACCTAAGAAAGAAATTGAGAAACCTAGTCAACCAAAAACATAGAGACCCAGAAAACCTGAGCACACGCCTTTACTATGATGAATCACTAAAACAATACAGAAATACACTACGGAAAAAGAAAGAACAGCAGGTCAGAAATCAGCTCAATGTAATTGAAGAATCCATAGACTCTTTCCACTTCTGGGAAAATTGGAAAACACTAAACAAACAACAACACGAAGAGTCATCTATCCAAAACGGAGATGTCTGGGAAAACCACTTCTCCAATCGTTTTGGCTCTTTAACAAAGAACAAACAACAACACGAAGAGTTATCTATCCAAAACGGAGATGTCTGGGAAAACCACTTCTCCAATCGTTTTGGCTCTTTAACAAAGAACAAACAACAAAAACATAGTATACATGATGAAATACAAATCTTAGAATCAACTATTAAAGACTACCAGAACCCACTGGATTCTCTCATTTCATTGAATGAACTACAGGACAAAATACTAAACCCTCCAACCCAAAAAGGCCTGTGATGTTGATGGTATCCTAAATTAAATGATAAAATATACAGACCACAAATTCCAAATGGCTTAAACTGTTTAACATCATCCTTGGCTCTGGCATCTTCCCCAATATTTGAAACCAACGACTGATCACCCCAATCCACAAAAGTGGAGACTCATTTGACCCCAATAACTACAGTGGGATATGTGTCAACAGAAACCTTGGGGAAATCCTCTGCATTATCATTAACATCAGACGTGTACATTTCCTCAGTGAAAACAATTTAACTGAGCAAATGTAAAATTGGCTTTTTACCAAATTACCGTGAGACAGACCTCGTATTCACCCTGCACACCCTAACTGACAAACAAACAAAACAAAGGCAAAGTCTTCTCATGCTTTGTTGATTTCAAAAAAAATTTTAGACTCATTTTGGCATGAGGGTCTGCTATACAAATTGATGGAAAATGGTGTTGGGGGAAAAACATAACACATTATAAAATCCATGTACACAAACAACAAGTGTGCGGTTAAAATTGGCAAAAAACACATTTCTTTCCACTGCCACACCCTGATCTCTTTCACCTGTCCTCATTATTGTCTCCACCCCCTCCAGGTGTCGCTTGTTTTCCCCAGTGTATTTATCCCTGTGTTACCTGTCTCTCTGTACCAGTGTATTTATCCCTGTGTTTCCTGTCTCTCTGTACCAGTGTATTTATCCCTGTGTTTCCTGTCTCTCTGTACCAGTGTATTTATCCCTGTGTTTCCTGTCTCTCTGTACCAGTGTATTTATCCCTGTGTTTCCTGTCTCTCTGTACCAGTGTATTTATCCCTGTGTTTCCTGTCTCTCTGTACCAGTGTATTTATCCCTGTGTTTCCTGTCTCTCTGTACCAGTGTATTTATCCCTGTGTTTCCTGTCTCTCTGTACCAGCGTATTTATCCTTGTGTTTCCTGTCTCTCTGTACCAGTGTAGTTATCCCTGTGTTACCGGTCTCTCTGTACCAGTGTATTTATTCCTGTGTTTCCTGTCTCTCTGTGCCAGTTCGTCTTGTACGTTCAAGCCTACCAGCGTTTTTCCCATTTTCCTGCTTTGCCTTTTCTCCTTTTTCTAGTCCTCCCGGTTTTGACCCTTGCCTATTCTGGACTCTGTACCCGCCTACCTGACCATTCTGCCTGCCCTGACCTCGAGTCTGCCTGCCACTCTGTACCTCCTGGACTCTGATCTGGTTAAGACCTTTTTGCCTGTCCATGACCATTCTCTTGCCTACCCCTTTGGATTTATTAAACATCTTAAACTCCAACCATCTGCCTCCTGTGTCTGCATATGGGTCTCACCTAGTGTCATGATACACAGGGCCATGGGGTGAGACAAGGATGCAGCTTAAGCCCCACCCTCTTCAACATATATATAAACGAATTGGCGCGGGCACTAGAAAAGTCTGCAGCACCTGGTCTCACCCTACTAGAATCTGAAGTCAAATGTCTACTGTTTGCTGATGATCTGGTGCTTCTGTCCACAACCAAGGAGGGCCTACAGCAGCACCTAGATCTTCGGCACTATCAGACCTGGGCCCTGAGTAAATCTCAGTAAGACAAAAATAATGGTGTTCCAAAAAAGGTTCAGTTGCCAGGACCACAACTACAAATTCATCATTGCCCTAGAGCACACAAAAAAACTATTCATACAGTGGGGCAAAAAAGTATTTAGTCAGCCACCAATTGTGCAAGTTCTCCCACTTAAAAATATGAGAGAGGCCTGGAATTTTCATCAGAGGTACACTTCAACTATGACAGACAAAATGAGAAAAAAATATCCAGAAAATCATATTGTAGGATTTTTAATGAATTTATTTGCAAATTATGGTGGAAAATATGTATTTGGTCACCTTCAAACAAGCAAGATTTCTGGCTCTCACAGACCTGTAACGTCTTCTTTAAGAGGCTCCTCTGTCCTCCACTCGTTACCTGTATTAATGGCACCTGTTTGAACTTGTTATCAGTATAAAAGACACCTGTCCACAACCTCAAACAGTCACACTCCAAACTCCACTATGGCCAAGACCAAAGAGCTGTCAAAGGACACCAGAAACAAAATTGTAGACCTGCACCAGACTGGGAAGACTGAATCTGCAATAGGTAAGCAGCTTGGTTTGAAGAAAACAACTGTGGGAGCAATTATTAGGAAATGGAAGACATACAAGACCACTGATAATCTCCCTCGATCTGGGGCTCCACGCAAGATCTCACACCGTGGGGTCAAAATCATCACAAGAACAGTGAGCAAAAATCCCAGAACCACACGGGGGGACCTAGTGAATGACCTGCAGAGAGCTGGGACCAAAGTAACAAAGCCTACCATCAGTAACACACTACGCCGCCAGGGACTCAAATCCTGCAGTGCCAGACGTGTCCCCCTGCTTAAGCCAGTACATGTCCAGGCCCGTCTGAAGTTTGCTAGAGAGTATTTGGATGATCCAGAAGAAGATTGTGAGAATGTCATATGGTCAGATGAAACCAAAATATAACTTTTTGTCTGTCATAGTTGAAGTGTACCTATGATGAACATTACAGGCCTCTCTCATCTTTTTAAGTGGGAGAACTTGCACAATTGGTGGCTGACTAAATACTTTTTTGCCCCACTGTACCTCGGCCTACACATCAGCGCCACAGGTAACTTTCACAAAAATTTGAGATACCAATTAGGATCTGGCTAAAAATGCTTGAATCAGTTATAGAACCCATATGGTTGAGAGGTCTGGGGTTTGCTCACCAACCAAGAATTCACAAAATGGGACAAACATTTATCAAAAATATTCTTTGTGTACAACGTAAAACACCAAATAATGCATGCAGAGCAGAATTAGGTCGATACCCGCTAATTATAAAATTCCAGTAAAGAGACGTTAAATTCTACAACCTTCTAAAAGGAATCGATTCCAAAACCTTCAATAACAAAGCCATCACCTACAGAGAGATGAACCTGGAGAAGAGTCCCCTAAGCAAGCTGGTCCTGTTGAGAAAGGCCGCCATAGGCAGACCTGGCTCTCAAGAGAATACAGGCTATGTGCACACTGCCCACAAAATGAGGTGGAAACTGAGCTGCACTTCCTAACCTCCTGCCAAATGTATGACCATATTAAACAAACCCAATTTTGATAAACTCTCATATCTACTGGGTGAAATACCAGTGTGCCATCACAGCAGCAAAATGTGTAACATGTTGCCACAAGAAAAGGGCAACCTGTGAAGAACAAACACACTGTAAATACAACCCATATTTATTTTGATCTATTTTCCCTTTTGTACTTTAACTATTTGCACATAATATAAGATTTGAAATGTATTTATTCTTTTGGAACTTTTGTGATTGTAATGTTTACTGTTAATTTGTATTGTTTATTTCACTTTTGTTTATTATCACTTGCTTTGGCAATGTTAACATGTTTCCCATGCCAATAAAGGCCTTAAAGTGAAATTGAATGAGAGAGAGAGAGAGAGAGAGGGAGAGAGGGAGAGAGAGAGAGAGAGAGAAAAGAACAGAGTCCCCTCATCTAGCTGGTCCTGGGGCTGAGTTCTACTAACACGCTGAATCCTCAGAACCAGAAAATCCAATGAATCGGAATAAACCAAATTACAACACTGTCAAAACAAAACTACATTACTTATTGACAGTGGCATAAAATACTTAAGTAAAAATACTTTAAACAAGAGAGCATCCCTGATCATCCCTACTGCCTCTGATCTGGCAGACTCTATAAACATATGTGTTTCGTTTGTATATGAGTGTTTGAGTTTGCCCCTGGCTATCCGTAAATTTGAAAAAAATCAAGATTGTGCTGTCTGGTTTGTTTAATATAAGGAATGCAAAATGATTTATACTTTTACTTTTGATACTTAAGTATATTTTAGCAATTATATTTACTTTTGATACTTAAGTATATTTAAAACCAAATACTTTTAGACTTTTACTCAGGTAGTATTTTACTGGGTGACTTGAGTAATTTTCTATTAAGGTATATTTACTTTTACTCAAGTATGAAAATTGGGTACTTTTTCCATCACTGCTTATTGGGGAGCACAATCGACAGTACACTGTGGCAAACTATTTGACCTTGGTTACTGATCAAAACTTTAGAAAACCCTTGAGAAAGTACAGGCTCAGTGAGCACCGCCTTGTCATTGAGAAGGATAGACACAGGAAAACCTGGCTCCCTATAGGGGAATGGCTGTGCAACCACTGCACCACAGCAGAACCCGAGACAGAACTGCATTTCCTGACAAAATTTTAAAAATATAAAACAATTAGACAGCGTGATTTCCCCAAATGTGAAACCCTTATTCAAGGTTTCAAAGACCTCTCTGATGAGAGTAGACTGCCCGTCCTGTTGGGGGAGGACGCAGAGAGCTGTGGGTTGGCAGCACACTACATTGCTGCCAGACAGAAGATGAGGGACAGTGTCTGACAGACCTACTAACATGCACATGTCCTCTATGCCATTGTTATTGTTCAATGTATGGTTATTTTGACCCTTGATTATTCTTGTTACTGTTGTCCTGTTGACAATATTGATTATTATTATTTTAATTACGTTAATATTGTAAATCTCCAAAGTAAGCTTTGGCATTATGCACATTGTTACATCATGCCAATAAAGCAAATGTAATTGAATAATTGAGAGACAGAGAGAGAGAGAGAGAGAGAGAGAGAGAGAGAGAGAGAGACAGAAGGAAACTCACAGAGATGTTAGTGTCCTTGTTGAGGATGACCTGGAGGAGGTGTGGGGGGAGGATGGGCGGGGCTTTGGAGCGTTCCTCAGGCCTGAACATGTACTGCTCCTGTCCATAGGGACCTGGAGGGGAGCTGGACAGGTCTAAGGACACACAATGACACACACAGCATGTCATTCATCACTGATCTGAAAAGGCTTGAATGGTGATAGGATGGAAAACCTGCCTTCTCTTACCCAATCATGTACAGATCAGTGATTACCATGAGGAAGGAAACTTGGCCCAAACTTGCATGACCTTAATTAAGTCGGCACCTCTTGGTCAGTACAAGGCTATGCTTAAGGGACAACACGGGATGAAAACCCTGCCTTCACTAATCCAATCATAAATAGATAAGGCTATACAAGCTTAATGTAAAGGACAACAGAGGCTTAGAGGCTCTACTGACCTGAGGTGTCGGTAGACTCCAGAGAGTCCACCTGCAGAGCATCAAACACCTCAAAGTCCGACTGCTTCACCTCAATCAGGTTGTTGATGGTGCCCAACTGGCTGGTCACCACAGGCTGCGGGAGGGAGTGTTATAGCAGGGTGAATAACAAATAAACCGTGTGGATGGATCACCAAAACAAGTGAGTGTTATAGCAGGGTGAATAACAAATAATAACAAATAAACTGTGTGGATGGATCACCAAAACAAGGGAGTGTTATAGCAGGGTTAATAACAAATAAACCGTGTGGATGGATCACCAAAACAAGTGAGTGTTATAGCAGGGTTAATAACAAATAAACCGTGTGGATGGATCACCAAAACAAGGGAGTGTTATAGCAGGGTTAATAACAAATAAACCGTGTGGATGGATCACCAAAACAAGGGAGTGTTATAGCAGGGTTAATAACAAATAAACCGTGTGGATGGATCACCAAAACAAGGGAGTGTTATAGCAGGGTTAATAACAAATAAACTGTGTGGATGGATCACCAAAACAAGGGAGTGTTATAGCAGGGTTAATAACAAATAAACCGTGTGGATGGATCACCAAAACAAGGAGTGTTATAGCAGGGTTAATAACAAATAAACCGTGTGGATGGATCACCAAAACAAGGGAGTGTTATAGCAGGGTTAATAACAAATAAACCGTGTGGATGGATCACCAAAACAAGGGAGTGTTATAGCAGGGTTAATAACAAATAAACCGTGTGGATGGATCACCAAAACAAGGGAGTGTTATAGCAGGGTTAATAACAAATAAACCGTGTGGATGGATCACCAAAACACGGCTGAAAATAGCTGCACTGTTTTATTTGAAAAATATTATTAAACCTTTATATGTTCAGCTTAGGCCTAAAATAAAATAAAAATGACATCATAGATGGAAATAAGTCACTGACTTCATTGTGCTATCCCTGTCACATTTACAATGGATGTACTTGTGTGAATGTATTTTTTTTAACAGGCAAAAAAAAGTATATCAATCTAGTAGTCTAGTTTAGGCCAGAGCCATATGTAGGGTTTACCTCTGAGGGGTCATGGACCCACTGTCCGTCCACAAAGAACTTGTACTGGTGTTCTCCCTCTGGCAAGTCCAGGATCGCTACAAAGTCATTGTGGCTTGGCGAAGAAATACTGTGTTAATACACTGCTAATGCACTATTAACTGTGTCAAAGTGTTGTCACTAATAAAATAGTATAACAGCAATACAGTATGCAGGCCAGGGCCTCTCCTTTGCCCTGCCCTACCTCTTATTGAGGTGGATCTTGTTGCCCCAGTTGTTAAAGGATCCAGCGATGTAAACCTCCTTCCCTCCTCCAGCCCAGCGGATGACCGTGGGCCTGGACTGAGGCCCGGTCTTCACCAGGTCATCCAGGTCGGGCTCCTCCTTGTCCGACACCTAACGGGAGAAAAGAAACTCTGTTTAAATCAAAATGTGGAAATGACAGGGGCTCTACTCTTTTTGTGATTCCTCGCATATTATCTCCTTGCCTCCTTGGAAGAAAAGGTCCAAGGTCCCTCACATTGGACCTTCTTCTCCAGTGGGTTTTGAGGAGGAGAGAGGAATCGATAAAGATGAATTGAGAAAGAGCCAGGGTTTATCTCACTTGGCTAATATGGCTTCTACTTCTCTTCCCATCGTCATCTTCTTAATCTGCACCGGAAATGTACCCCCCCCCCCCCTGCATCTGTTGTTCATGCAACTGTTTAGTGTGATGGTCTTTACACCCCTGCCCCCAAATATCCTATGTTCCAGAGCAGAGGTACCTTGGAGGACCCCAGACCGTGTGTGTTGAAGATGTTAGGGTCATCAGTGCTGTCCACCATCTTGCTGGGCTCGTGGTCTTTGTCTCTGCTGTCAGAGCGATGGGCCTTGGCGCCATGGCGGTCTCCGGACATCCGGTCGCCTGTGTTACCCATGATCCTTTACCGAGTTTCCTGCCAGGACAAGCTGAAAGAAAACATACAGTCATCATCATCATCTTACAAACAACAAGACATAACTTGCCACCCAAACCAACCTCTGAACATTACTTGCATATTTCTGATTAGTTAGATAAGGTCAACAACAACAGGATGCTTGATGCAGAGAGACTAAGGGGGGACTGGATATATGTTTTGCCTTGTCATTTGAATAACTAGCTAATGTTAGCTAGCTAGCTTTACAGAATTTCCAGCAAATCTATGATCAATGTGTACAGTTGCTGACATTGGTAACAGAGCTGAATATTGACTGTACTTAGCTAGCTAAAGTTAGTCATGTTGAGCTAGCTATCTAAACAGCTGACTTGTTACCAGAATTGGAAGTGCTCTGCTCGGCCCACCACCAGCTGGCTAGCCCACTCCTGACAATCAACAAGTCGGGTCATGGATGTGCTGCTCCACGAGCACGAAGAAACAAACTTGAACGACCAAGCAATCTGGCAATAACTATAGTCTAGATCAGAATACAGAATTGAACAAGGCAAAGGCTACAGTTAGTTCCCTTAGCAGTTAGCTAGCATAAATCGCTCCCCCTGACCGCCGCAGGGAATATTTTTTGCTGCCTCTATACCTATCGTAGGCTATACTTAGGGTGTGATTGTGAAATGCCAACCAGTGACAATGCTAACATCGTGACATGCCATGTTGATCAATCGGTTCTGTATGGGACAGTTACTCACCAAATGACACGATTCGAAGTTTGTTTAACACTGAGTCCTCCTCTTCAACTTTGACATCAACATTCTTCTTCACAATGTTATTCCACCAACTACGGATCCCCACCAGGACAAACTATGCAGTCATTGGGAAAAATAGATAAACCTGTTTCATGAACAGAAATAGTGAAACACCTAACCCACGATCAGATAGAACTGGAATTAGCATATATCGTTAACCAGCAACACACATATACAGTGCTTTACGGCAAACCAGCCCTGTGTACTGTGTCATATTTTACCAATAGAAACGTTTAATTTTCATTTGTGTCATTAATATAAGAACATAGACTAATAGACATAACCCACAGTCAGTAAAATGGTTGTATTTCGGACTTTTTACGTTCACTACTGAGAAAACGCCAGTTACTGAGTGGATGTGCAGGAAACATGGCCATGTCGAGCGAGTCGCAGCAATTGGTCCATCTCCAGTATGATCATCCTTTGTGTGCTTCAGGAGTGTCATGAAAAATTAAAGAGACATGAAGTCATTCATTATTTCATATAACTAAATATTCCCAATTAGGAGCTTAGTATAGCGTGAGTTAATCAACAGTATTGTAATGTATTTTAGAGAATACTGTACAGTTGACCAGCAGAAGCTTAGCACTGATGGAAAACTTGTGTGGTTATATCATATAATAATAAATGCCATTTAGCAGACACTTTTATCCAAAGCAACTTACAGTCATGCCTGCATACATTTAACATATGGGTGGTCTAGGGAATCAAACCCACTACCCTGGGGTTACAAGCACCATGCTCTACCAACTGAGCCACAAAGGACCATTATTTCTTCTAACGATACCTATTTCACATACATTTGAGGTTTCATACCACCAGACACAGAAAATCACAAGGCTGACAAAAAATCAGTCCACAAAAACAACAATCAAAGCTTACTAACCAACAGTCCAGTCAGAGCCTTGCTGATATTGTGAATGCCTGACTTTTTACTCTTGGACTATTTGCTCTTTATAACATCATCTGCTGACACATCAGCTTTGAACTCACTGCTTGATCATGGCGCTCCCTGACGCTGGAGACCCTCTCCTTCCGGCCTGTGGCTTCCTCATCATCACTGGTGTCAGGGACTCCATCTGTAGCTCCCCTGGAGCTATGGGAACGACTGGGGTCATCCCTGGCCTGCTTCTTGGGGAGTGGGAATAGGACTGAGGTGCAGAGGAAATGCAAGACAAGGCATTGGGTTACAATTCCAGTTATAAGTTAGAACTTTATTTAGATTATTTTATCAAAGTTGTGTTTTGGGTTGATGTTATACAGAAGTTGGATTAGCCTAACACAGTATATTAGCTGAGAAGCATACATTTAATAAAACAACATGCACAAGGCATTGCTAAATGTGTTAAGAAACCCTAGATGGAATCATCGGCATGTGAAAGACAGTCATTAATACCTTCTTCTCTGACTTCTCTGTGATCCTCTTCTTAACCTTCGGGAACTCTTGATTATCAGCAGTTATGTACTTATAAAAATAAAAATGTAGTTAGAGAAAGCTTATCAAGTGTAGGGATTCCTGGAAAAGAATGTGTTTAATACATTCCCTCTTCCAGAATCATCTAAATGAATGCAGACCTAAATTGATCTCATTAGCTATACATTCCATCCTTTTGTAAAAATGTACAGTTCCTTTTTTTCCTTGTAAGATTTTTTGCATATTGAAAGCCAAAGGTCTTACACTTTTCTGAACTTTGATCTAACAGCTTGGTTGATAGACATCTTGTCATCCTCAAGAACCTTTTCAATTATTTAACCCTCCTGCTGTGTTCTGGTCGAATTGGACCGATTTACAAGTTTTCTCTATGAAAAATGTAGTTAATTTAATCTGATTGTCATAAGGTTCCATGACCTTGTCCACACAGGTCATCTGAACACACAAAATACATTTTGATGATTTCCATGACATTTTGGGTGTTTTATTTCACTTTTGTACACCTGTGGTGTTCTTGGTCAAAAATGACCGGTCATTAGAAATGAATCGGTGAGACTACAATTAGTGTATAAAATTGAGGTCAAGCACATGCCCATTCATCAGATAGACACACTCCCTCTCCCAGACCCCCACATGCATGTGTGTTTGAGCACACACACACATACCTCACTCCCCTTCTTGGCATCCATGGCAACCCCCATGGGAACCTTTCCCCAATAGAATCTTTCCCACACGGGAAGCACACCTGTTGGCATTCTCACAAATAATCGCAACACTGTTTCAATAATGTATATAATTTTTCTCACAGCTCTGGTATATAAAGCTTTTTTGAGGCCTTGCTCACAATTCATTCTGTTGCAGCACAATGACCAATATATATACTGTATGTGAGGCTCTTGATCATTATCTTTGAGGAGGAGAGAGGCCAGGAAACAGACAGTGAAGATGCATTAGATGAGAAAGTAGTCTGTGATAAATAGCACAATATGTTTCATCTGAGTATTTATTATAGTCAAAATAATCCATACATTATGTTTTTTTGTACTCAAAAACTAGTTGTATGAGCTCAGGTCAATGAGGCCTACAGGCCATAAATAGCAAATAGAAGTTCAAAACGTGTAATGTTCACAAGAACTTACGTTGATAAAAAGATCTAACACAATATATGTATTGATAATATGATAATGTATGAATTATTATGGATTTATAATCAGCTATAATGGGGCGGCCATTTTGTACCAGGAACACGGAATTAATTAACATGAAACGAACACAACATGTGGGTTAACTGAGGGTTTCTCTTATACAAATAGCCAGAGCCTTTAAAAACGTATTATATTTCTGAAAGAACATGATAAACATCCACTTACCATTTGTAGTAGCAGTAGCCCTCCTCAGCTCTATAGCCTAGAAATAAAAGTTCTGGGAGCACTGTTTTCTGTTTTATTTCAAACAGGTTCATCGCGTTCGATCGATTACGTCAAAATAAGTTTGAATCATCTGGAAATGACAAATTTCAATTTCATCATTTACGGACACAGCATTCACAAACTTGCACTGTGTTTGTTGTAAGCCCTCTAGATGGCGCCATGCACACAGCATTGAGATAGAGGTTTAGCCTTTGCAATGGGAGCACTCCAATCCTTTCCATTGTCAACATTGATTCTTGGGCAACTGTCTGTAAACACTTGTATTGACCCATAACACATGCATTGCTTTTCTTTCAGTCTAAGTTTTGTGAGCTCAGTGAGAACATTCATACATCGCTCACAATGTCAATCAATTCAGGTATAACAGTATTACATACTCAAACATAATTAAGACATTGAGGCAACATAATAACAATTGGTCTAACTCTAAATGTTAACTGCGTGCATGGCATGCACGTGTGTGTGTGTGTGCATTGAACTGCAGGTGTGTGTGTGTGTGTGTGTGTGTGTGTGTGTGACACGGGTGGGATTATTCTGAATTCCAGTATTAGCAGATTGAATTTCCGTTCTTAAGACTTTCCCTCAGCTCCATTCATGATTGACAGGCAATATTTGCATGCAAGTTTGTAAGTCTAAATATTTTGCTCGGGATACAGCTTAACAGTCAAGAACAACAATGGAAATACATATGGGGGAAAAACACATGAAAAACATAGCATTGAGGCTGTTGTAAATTACACTGAAAGTGTAAAAACATCAATAAAAACCAACCAAATAAAATATACAATTATGATATTTAACTGAGGGTAAGGCACACTTAAATAATAATATAATCGCTTACATGCACATGGAGTACTTCATTTTAAAGAAGAACAGAAAATACTTTAGACAAAGCTCTCAACAGTGTTCACCTGAATACCTTCTCCTTTCCCCTTATACAGTGTAAGACCCATAATGCAGTTCTTCTCAGTTATATTGCACCATCTTTTGTGTTGGATATGTCTCATATCGCTGTGCGTTAAAGGGGTGAATGCCATTTTTGGAGTTTACTGATATTGCCCAGTTTGAACTAGCCTTAGCTTCTCCTCGCAGAGCGAACGTGATCTCGATGTTTGGCTACGCGAGAACATAGAAGTCTATGTGCAACACAAATCTGGTTGACTGTCTAAAAGATCTAACGATCTAACAACCTATTTCACGATCCCTGCATCATTCGGAGATGGATCATTCCTCATTTTGAGATCCCCAGGCCGGTCTTCATGTATTCGTAGACCACATAGCTGATGCTCACAGCAGGAATGACTTTCATGAAGTTGGGCAGGATACCCCGGTAGAGTCCAAAGAACCCCTCGTTAGCCAGGATCCCCTTCACTAGCCCACTCATGGTGGACTTGTCTGACGCATCCAGAGTTGCTGTGAAACAGATAAGTGAAAGAAAGGACGCAGGAGTAAAATAAAAGGTTAGTTTGTTCACACTCACTACCTCAGGTTGGCACTTAGTTTCTCTCTCATGGCAATCAGGTGATCTCTGTTTTATCATAGAGTAAAAAAAAATGTATTTTATGATTAAGTAGCAGATGGTTTTATTCATCAAATATTTATTTCTGTGCTGCTGGAGAGCTTTGACAGTAAATAGGTGAATTTTGTATGTCCATTGTTTTTCGTCTTCAATCAATAAAGTAGTAACAGATGCATTTTGATTGTCATGTATTACCCTGCGCCTGCATGCGTGTGCGGAGCAGGGCGAGGGGGTAGCTGGCCAGCTGGCCACACGTGCTGGAGATGGTGCCACATCCTAACAGCACCAGGATGCCAGGGTTGGCCGTGTCTTTGGCATAGCGGGACAACCAGGCATTCTTCAGGCTCTAGGGTACACAAACACAGAGTGGGGCAATCAACAAGGATCATTTAGGGATGAGACAGCCACCACAGGAAATCTGTGTTTAGACAGTGGTCACAATGTTGTAAGCCTTCCCTCATTTAGACAAACGCAATTCAGTGGATTCAGTGGATTTCATTCTTAAGTCCTGAAAAACTTGTAAGATGATGGAATTCTCTGTTTTAGTAATACATGTCAGTGGACTGTAAATCATTGTGTTACTGTAATGAGGAATAGCATTGACTCAGTGATATGAATCCTCAGCCTGCAGACCTCGTAAACAGCTAGGTCGATGCCAGCATAGGGAATGATGCCTATCATGTTGGGAGTGTAGCCTTTATAGAAGGCTTTGATGCCCTCTTTCCTCAGAATCTTCTTGGCACAGTCAAACATTCCATTATACTGGCCAGTTTTCCCCAGAGTCAGTCTGGTCTTCATGACCTAAAAAGAGGCAACAGAGAGGGTGAGTAACCGTGTAAATGCACTGCTTTACGAGAAGCCAAAATGACTGGAGTGCCATCTAATGCCACTATCTAGCGGGACAGAAGTTTGAGCCTATTTACGTAGCTTATTTGTCATGAATACATAGTAGCAACACAAAGATTTGCACCCTTGTTTCAACTTTTACGCTCAAGATACAGTGGGCTCCAAAAGTATTGGGACAGTAACCATTTTTTATTATTTTACTGTATTCAAGCACTTTGGATTTTAAATGATACAATGACTGAGGTTATACATGACAAACAACATGTATATGTTACTACTTTATTGATGGAAGACGAATGGACATACAAAAATAACATTTACTGTCAAAGCTCTCCAGCAGCACTGAAATAAATATTTGACTAATAAAACCATCTACTACTTAATAATGTAAATTCACTTTTTTTAAACTCTGTCACCTTTAATTTTAGGGTATTTTCATCATAGTCACCTCATTTTAGGGGACCAAAAGTATTGGGACAAATTCACTTTAATATGTGTATTAAAGTAGTCAAAGGTTTAGTATTTGGTCCCATATTCACAGCACGTAATGACAACATTAAGCTTGTGACTCTAGTAACTTGTTGGATGCGTTTGCAGTTTGTTTTGGTTGTGTTTCAGATTATTTTGTACCCAAATAGAAATGAATGGTAAATAATGTATTGTGTCAGTTTGGAGTCACTTTTATTGTAAATAAGAATATAATATTTCTAAAAACTTCTACATTAATGTGGATGCTACCATGACTACGGATAATTCTGAATGAGAAAGTTAGACCTACAAATATCATACCCCCCAAAAATGCTATCTTCCCTATTATTGTAATGGTGAGAGGTTAGCATGTCTTGGGGGTATGATATAAAATGCTACCTTCCCTGTTATTGTAATGGTGAGAGGTTAGCATGTCTTGGGGGTATGATATAAAATGCTACATTCCCTGTTATTGTAATGGTGAGAGGTTAGCATGTCTTGGGGGTATGATATAAAATGCTACATTCCCTGTTATTGTAATGGTGAGAGGTTAGCATGTCTTGGGGGTATGATATAAAATGCTACCTTCCCTGTTATTGTAATGGTGAGAGGTTAGCATGTCTTGGGGGTATGATATAAAATGCTACCTTCCCTGTTATTGTAATGGTGAGAGGTTAGCATGTCTTGGGGGTATGATATAAAATGCTACATTCCTTGTTATTGTAATGGTGAGAGGTTAGCATGTCTTGGGGGTATGATATAAAATGCTACCTTCCCTGTTATTGTAATGGTGAGAGGTTAGCATGTCTTGGGGGTATGATATAAAATGCTACATTCCCTGTTATTGTAATGGTGAGAGGTTAGCATGTCTTGGGGGTATGATATAAAATGCTACCTTCCCTGTTATTGTAATGGTGAGAGGTTAGCATGTCTTGGGGGTATGATATAAAATTCTACCTTCCCTGTTATTGTAATGGTGAGAGGTTAGCATGTCTTGGGGGTATGATATAAAATGCTACCTTCCCTGTTATTGTAATGGTGAGAGGTTAGCATGTCTTGGGGGTGTAAGGAAGTGCTATTTCTTATGCAGGTGACCAGCCTACTGCTATTACATTGCTATAACTGAGACAACGTATTTTCACAGTAAAACATGTTAGGTCCCATACAGGATAGCTCCCACACCCACACACACAGCACACACACATTACACACACTAACTGCCGAGGACACACAGATAAGACATACACCCACACATTGGGAGGAAGAGACAGCCTTGACTTGCAGGAACCAGCGCACACACAAAATCTCCTTCCTAGCAGAACATTGTGTGACTGAGAACAACACGACGAGACCCGGAGGAACGACGGACGGTTCAACAGGACCAATCCAAGAAGACAACACCTCAACTGTGGCCAATCAAAAGGGGGACTTTCAGACTCAACCCACTTTTCTGTACTGTACTTAACATGCTTGCAATCTGTTATCGGGGCTCTTTCTGATGGTTCCTTTTGGGCCGAATGAATGGGCCCGTATACGTTGTACCAGATATCTTTACTCTGAATAAACTGTCGCTTGTCATACAATTGACCACCTTGTCCGAATCGATCCTTGACCGACTCGCCCTATCTACATATCCCATCATCAACAGGGGTATGATATAAAATGCTACCTTCCCTGTTATTGTAATGGTGAGAGGTTAGCATGTCTTGGGAGTATGATATAAAATGCTACATTCCCTGTTATTGTAATGGTGAGAGGTTAGTATGTCTTGGGGGTATTTACAAATCTTATTTACAGTAAAAGTGACTTCAAAATGACACAATACATTGTTTACCATTGTTTACCATTCATTTCTATTGGGCACAAAATAATCTGAAAAACAACCAAGACAAATGTGTAAAGTCACAAGCTTGCGTGCTATGAATATTGGACCAAATACTTAACTTTTTACTACTTTAATACACATACAAGTGAATTTGTTCCAATACTTTAGGTCCCCTAAAAAGTTCTGTACGGTTATGGATGAAAAACCCTCAAATTAAAGTTGACAGTCTGCACTTGAACCTCATAGTCATTGTATCATTTCAAATCCAAAGTGCTGGAGAATAGAGCCAAAACAAATAAATGTGTCACGGTCAATACTTTTGGAGCTCACTGTATTTCTGAGAAGTTGCATTTCTCTCTCACCAAGATCAAAATGTTTCATGAATGACACGTGATGAAATTGACAGCAGAAGACGGAAATGTCTTTGGAATGTTAATAGAATACTTGATGAAATGAATTCCAGAGACCTGAAAGTGACATTGGGAGGTGACAATGGGTGGTCTCACCTCCATGGGGTAGATGGACGACTGGGCCGTGGCCCCTGCCAGAGAGCCAGCCATGAACCTCTGGTAGGTCTGGACCTTCTCTCCCTCTGGTGTCAGCAGCTTCTTATACTGACAGCAGAGAGAGGCGTCATGAAGACAACACAGAGAAACTATCACAACATTTACCCTTTCTTCCACCTTCCCTCTTTTTCTCTGTCCGTCTTCCCTCCCCGTCTCTGTCCTTCTTCCCTCTCTCGCTCTGTCCGTCTTCCCTCCCCGTCTCTGTCCTTCTTCCCTCTCTCGCTCTGTCCGTCTTCCCTCCCCGTCTCTGTCCTTCTTCCCTCTCTCGCTTTGTCCGTCTTCCCCGTCTGTCTGTCTGTCTTCCCTCTCTTCCTTTGGCTGTCTTCCTTCTTTTTCTCCGTCCGTCTTCCCTCCCTATCTCTGTCCGTCTTCCCTCCCCGTCTCTGTCCGTCTTCCCTCTCTCGCTCTGTCCGTCTTCCCTCTCTCGCTTTGTCCGTCTTCCCTCTCTCGCTTTGTCCGTCTTCCCTCTCTCTCTCTCTGTCTGTCTGTCTGTCTCTCTTCCCT
This sequence comes from Oncorhynchus nerka, assembly GCF_034236695.1. Taxonomy (NCBI): domain Eukaryota; kingdom Metazoa; phylum Chordata; class Actinopteri; order Salmoniformes; family Salmonidae; genus Oncorhynchus; species Oncorhynchus nerka. The sequence continues at coordinate 38,810,576 of NC_088424.1, forward strand.
CTCTGTCTTCCCTTTCTTTCTCTCTCTGTCTTCCCTCTCTTTCTCTTTCTGTCTGTCTTCCCTTTCTTTCTCTGTCTGTCTTCCCTCTCTCTCTCTCTGTCTGTCTTCCCTCTCTTTCTCTGTCTGTCTTCCCTCTCGCTGTCTGTCTTCCTCTCTCATTCATGTTTCCTTTCCTCGCTATCATTTGATTCATTTCTTCCTGCTTTCCATGTCACTATGTCACTATGTCTTTCTCTCTAGGTCAACCTCTTTTTGTCTACCTCCATCAAAGTAAAGATATGAAACAGTGTCCAACCTGTTCGTAGGCCATGAATTTGATAGCGGTCTCAGGGGCGATCTTTAACACGTTGATCCCATTCCCTCGCCATAGTGAGGCCACGCCCCCTTCCTTAATCATCTGTTTGAATCCTCCCAACAAGGTGATCCGGTTGGACTTGGAGGAGTGGACCTGAAACACAACCACAGGCGTTGTAGATTAGACAATACTGATGGATAGGTAGCATTCCTGTAGTGCTTTTCACTATGTCTCCAACACTTCACTTTGTAAGGGGTTGTAGGCCTCAAAAAAACTCAAAACAAAATGTGTAAGGTTTGTGATAAGGGTTATAGTTAGAAGTTAAATCATATAAAGCGGTCTACTTTCGGCCTCCCTAGAGTGGTCAGACTGTGACAACCTTTCCGGTGCTCTACCTGCATGAAGACCTTCACCCTGTCCAGGGGGGCGGTGCCTGTGCGAGAGACCGCCCCGGCCATCGCCCCGGCAGCCAGCTGTTTCCACCAGCCTCCCGAGGTCTTCTCCTCCTCGGTGAACTCATCAGGGATGGCAATGCTCTCTCCTATGTCCAGCACCTGGTGAATAAAAAATATTAGCTTGAACAGGTGCCAAACTGCTGGGACAGGAATTCTGTACGATCAATAAATGTATTCTTGTAATAATTCTTATAGTAAACTGTTCAGTCGGTCTTTCATGTTGTTCCAACTTCCCATTCTTCATCAGATTGCCCATAAGATAACCTTCGAGCTATAGTAAGTAACAGATGTGGTCAATACAGTGCCAAGGCCTAACCAGACTGCTACCTCCCCAACCAGAAGGTCTATTCTCATACAGTGCTGAAACTGTCTACCAACACCTGCTACAGATGTAGTATCTTCATTTGACCAGTTTTGTCAAAGGATAAAATAATCCTGCAGCAGGACAATTAGATTTTTTTTTTTTTAAGTGATCATTTCTAACAGGAAATTCGTTTTGATAGGCTACAGTACAGACGTGGCCAAAAGTTTTGAGAATGCCACAAATATACATTTTCACAAAGTCTGCTGCCTCAGTATCTTTAGATATTTTTGTCAGATGTTACTATGGAATACAAGCATTTCATAAGTGTCAAAGGCTTTTATTGACAATTGCATGAAGTTGATGCAAAGAGTCAATATTTGCAGTGTTGACCCTTTTTCAAGACCTTTGCAATCCGCCCTGGCATGCTGTCAATTTACTTCTGGGCCACATCCTGACTGATGGCAGCCCATTCTTGCTTAATCAATGCTTGGAGTTTGTCAGAATTTGTGGGTTTTTGTTTGTCCACCTGCCTCTTGAGGATTGACCACAAGTTCTCAATAGGATTAAGGTATGGGGAGTTTCCTGGCCATGGATCCAAAATATCAATGTTTTGTTCCCCGAGCCACTTAGTTATCACTTTTGCCTTAAGGCAAGCTGCTCCATCATGCTGGAAAAGGTATTGTTCGTCACCAAACTGTTCCTGGATGGTTGGGAGAAGTTGCTCTCGGAGGATGTTTTGGTACCATTCTTTATTCATGGCTGTGTTCTTAGGCAAAATTGTGAGTGAGCCCACTCCCTTGGCTGAGAAGCAACCCCACACATGAATGGTCTCAGGAGGCTTTACTGTTGGCATGATACAGGACTGATGGTAGCGCTCACCTTGTCTTCTCCGGACAAGCTTTTTTCCGGATGCCCCAAACAATCGGAAAGGGGATTTATCAGAGAAAATGACTTTACCCCAATCCTCAGCAGTCCAATCCCTGTACCTTTTGCAGAATATCAGCCTGTCCCTGATGTTTTTCCTGGAGAGAAGTGGCTTCTTTGCTGCCCTTCTTGACACCAGTCCATCCTCCAAAAGTCTTCGCCTCACTGTGCGTGCAGATGCACTCACACCTGCCTACTGCCATTCCTGAGCAAGCTCTGTACTGGTGGTGCCCCGATCCCGCATCTGAATCAACTTTAGGAGACGGTCCTGGCGCTTGCTGGACTTTCTTGGGCGCCCTGAAGCCTTCTTCACAACAATTGAACCGCTCTCCTTGAAGTTCTTGATGATCCGACAAATGGTTGATTTAGGTGCAATCTTACTGGCAGCAATATCCTTGCCTGTGAAGCCCTTTTTGTGCAAACCAATGATGACGGCACATGTTTCCTTGCAGGTAACCATGGTTGACAGAGGAAGAATAATGATTCCAAGCACCACACTCCTTTTGAAGTTTCCAGTCTGTTATTCAAACTCAATCAGCATGACAGAGTGATCTCCAGCCTTGTCCTCGTCAACACTCACACCTGTGTTAATGAGAGAATCACTGACATGATGTCAGCTGGTCCTTTTGTCGCAAGACTGAAATGCAGTGGAATTTTTTTTGGGTCGGCGATTCAGTTCATTTGCATGGCAAAGAGGGACTTTGCAATTAATTGCAATTCATCTGATCACTCTTCATAACATTATGGAGTATATGCAAATTGCCACCATACAAACTGAGGCAGCCAACTTTGTGAAAATTAATATTTGTGTCATTCTCAAAATATTTGGCCACGACCGTAGGCTTTAGTTTAGGTCCATTTTGGATATACTTGAATGTCGTAGTGGAGAACAATATATATCTTGTGTTATTAAACTATATATAACAGAGGTTGTTGATGTGTATGGCTGCATTTCAGAGACATTTTTGTACCTTTGAATGTCGCAGTAGTAGGACATTTATTATGTTTGGTGCTTTAGCGTTTGAGCGAGAGAGAGAGAGAGAGAGAGAGAACTGTAGGTGTTCAGTGAATTTATGGAAATCACGAAGCTCATTTGAATTCTCAGTAACAGAGTGATCAAATGAAGATACTACATCTGTATCCCACCACAAACAGTGACACAAGCAGTAACAGTAACACCCTTTTAACAGGTAGTCTCAACAGTACGTTATGGAAGCCGCTCACTATTTGCTAGAAATAAACTTTCCAAGATAACCTCGCTGGAGATAAGCAAAAACAGTACATTTTTTGATGAAGGTCAAAAGTCAAAGTCAAAGTGGAAAGAGCACTGCACTCCACACAGTTTGACAGTTAAACGTCTGTTACAGAGAATATTCTAGAAGGCCTACATTCACTGTACTGCTTGATCTGGAGGCTGTTTTAGGTCATCTGTGTCTTATTATTTGAGCACTGTGGTGAGGCTGTTGGTCAATGCATTTCCATTACAAGGCCCAAAGACAGACACAAACATTATCTCAATCTGAATTATTGATGGCCCTTAATTGATTTGAAAAATTGGACAGGAGTTTTTATCCCATATGGTTGCTTACACCCATCAAGTTCCTTCATTCCTTCAAGAGACGGACATGTGAGTGCGTGTGTGTGCATGTGTGTGTGCTGTGTTTGTGTGTGGCATGTGTGTGCACTAGGACTGGGTGACCCCACTGACCGTGGAGTGTTTCCAGTAGCGTACGATCTCGTTCAAGTTATGGGCAGGGTTGAACAGGAAGTGATCCCTCCACTCGTTCCAGTCCACCATCATGGTACCATCGATGTCCATGCTGCACAGGCAGGATATGAGGTTAACGAGCAGGATAGTAACAGTACTAGCCTGGTTGCCATTCTGCATCTGCTTTAGCCAACTTTACTACTTTTGTTGCAGCCCAGCACTAACACTGATTCAACAAATCAATGGTTTTCTGATTAGTTGATTAGTTTAATCTAAATTCTTAGAGTAGGGCTGCACGATATGGGCAAATATTTTCATCAAATATTTGAATTGTGATTTGATGTGCAATAACAATCTAAACACTTAGGTAAACTGTTGGAATAATATACAGTACCAGTCAAACGTTTGGACTCATTCAAGGGTTTTTCTTTATTTTTACTATTTTCCACATTGTAAAATAATAGTGAAGACATCAAAACTATGAAAGAAAAAATATGGAATCATGTAGTAACCAAAAAAGTGTTAAACACATCGAAATATATTTTAGATTCTTCAAAGTGGGCAACCCTTTGCCTTGATGACAGCTTTGCACACTCTTAGGATTCTCTCAACCAGCTTCATGAGGAATTCTTTTCCAACAGTCTTGAAGGAGTTCCCACATATGCTGAGGACTTTTTGGCTTATTTTCCTTCACTCTGCGGTCCAACTCATCCCAAACCATCTCAATTGGGTTGAGGTCGGGTGATTGTGGAGGCCAGGTCATCTGATGCAGCACTCCATCACTCTCCTTCTTGGTCAAATATCCCTTACACAGCCTGGAGGTGTGTTAGGTCATTGTCCTGTTGATAAACAAATGATAGTCCCACTAAGCGCAAACCAGATGGGATGGTGTATCGCTGCAGAATCCTGTGGTAGCCATACTGGTTAAGTGTGCCTTGAATTCTAAATAAATCACTGACCGTATCACCAGCAAAGCACCCCCACACCATCACACCTCTTCCTCCATGCTTCACGGTGGGAACCACACATGCGGAGAACATCCGTTCACCTACTATGCATCTCACAAAGACACGGCGGTTGGAAGCAAAAATCTCAAATTTGGACTCATCAGACCAAAGGACAGATTTCCACCGGTCTAATGTCCATTGCTTGTGTTTCTTGGCCCAAGCAAGTCTCTTCTTATTGGTGTCCTTTAGTAATAGTTTCTTTTCAGCAATTTGACCATGAAGGCCTGATTCACACAGTCTCCTCTGAACAGTTAATGTTGAGATGTGTCTCTTACTTGAACTCTGTGAATCATTTATTTGGGCTGAAATCTGAGGTGCAGTTAACTCCAATGAACCTGTCCTCTGCAGCAGAGGTAACTCTGGGTCTTCCTTTCCTGTGGCGGTCCCCAAGAGAGATGGTGTTTGCAACTGCACTTGAAGAAACTTTCAAAGCTCTTGAAATGTTCCAGATTGACAGACCTAGAGTAATGATGGACTGTCATTTCTCTTTGCTTATTTTAGCTGTTCTTGCCATAATATGGACTTGGTCTTTTACCAAATAGAGCTGTCTTCTGTATACCCCCCTACCTTGTCACAACACAACTGATTGGCTCAAACGCATTAAGAAGGAAAGAAATTCCACAAATTAACAAGGCACATCTGTTAATTGAAATGCATTCCAGGTGACTAACTTATGAAGCTGGTTGAGAGAATGCCAAGAGTGTGCAAAGCTGTCATCAAGGCAAAGGGTGGCTACTTTGAAGAATCTCAAATATAAACTATATTTTGATTTGTTTAACACTTTTTTAGTTACTACATGATTCCATGCGGTTTTTCTCATAGTTGTGATGTCTTCACTATTTTTCTACAATGTAGAAAATAGTAAAAATAAAGAAAACCCTGGAATAAGTAGGTGCGTCCAAACGTTTGACTGGTACTGTAAATAGAATGACTTCTATTAAGAAGCAAAGTGGAAAGCAGCATCATTCTGGCTTGGACCAATCGGTTGACTGCATTTGACCCAACAGAACCGCATGCAAATGTATAGTAAATCTAACAGCATGGAGGAACTGCACTGCTTAAGTGACATGGGGCGGGGCTTGTTGTGTGTGGGAAACAGCTGCAAGAGGAGAAAAACCTGAGTAAACTATAAAAGCGGACATTACCCACGGCTGAGATGCGTTTCCAAATATTGCGATATGGATCTATTGCGATATGGATATTGCACATGTCAATATTGCGATTTCAATGTCAATTTGATTTATTGTCAGCCCTGGGTTAGAGTACGAAATGCAAGCAATGAGTGATTTATGAGGACAAACCTTTGTAGGATGGTCTGGGCCTCTTCCTGGGTGATGTCCATGCCCAGCTCTTCAAGGGACTGCTTAATCTCAGAGGCATCGATGCGCCCTGGAGGACATGATGGAGACATTTCAATGTGTTGTTTAAGTACATTCTGTACCTACATGCTGATAAGTATGATGCTTGTTCTATCATGCCTTGTTGCTTTATAACAGTGGTATTATTACATTGATATGAGAATTGTGTCATTCTGACAGGTCTCATCGTGTACTGTTCTTCTTCTAAACTATTCAAATAAACATTTCATATAAAAATGATAATACCGTCGTTGTTTTTGTCCAAGCTCTTGAACGTAAGGCGCAGTTTCTTTTCATGCTCTTTCAGATATTTGTTGAACTCGTTGAAGTCAAGCCCTCCATCTTTGTTTTTGTCACCGGACGATACAATTTTCTGTGCAGACACAAATGAGAGGGTTATTTTATTTGCCTCACTGTAGTAAGTTTAACCCTTCATTGCCTATGAAGCAAGCTACTCTGCAAGGTTACTCATCACACAAGACTCAGGAAACCCTGACAAAGACAGGAACTGTATAACATTCCTATACTGTGTATTGTTATAGAGTTGATGTAACTGTGGAGCTACAAGAGCATGCTGTGCACGTGACTGAATACTGAACGGTAATGAATATTTCAAACTGTCTGGAGATGACTTAGTCAATGGGATGGGGATGTTCCACTGTAGCTGGTAACAGATACCAAAAGATATATTTTCATTCCCTGGTACTGTGGAGGAAGTAGCCTATTCTTTCCTTCGACCAATGGTGCACTAGTTCTCAGCGTTGACTAATTCTCTGAGAACTAGTGCACCATTGATCGATGACAGAAAAGTCTAGTGATGAAAGTGATGAACTATTCTGTGGATGTCATATTGACGATGAAACCGACCTGTGTGTCCCGCAAGTTAAACCAGCCCCAGGCCTGTATCCACAAAGCATAGAGTAGGAGTGCTGATCTAGGATCATTGCCTCATCTGTCCATATAGTCCTATTCATTATGATCTAAAAGGATAAACTAATTCTACACTCTTAGAAAAAAAAGGGTTCCAAAGGGGTTCTTTAGCTGTCCCTATATAGGAGAACCCTTTTCGGTTCCAGGTAAACCCATTTTTGGGTCTAGGTAGAACCCTATGTGGAAAAGGTTCTACATGGAACCCAAAACGGTTCTACTTGATTCCAAAAGGGTTCTACCTGGAACAAACAAGGGTTCTTCAAAGGGTTCTCCAATGGAGACAGCCGAAGAACCCTTTTAGATTCTAGAGAGCACCTTTTTTCTAAGAGTGCAGATCAGCACTTCTACTCTGAGAATGTGTGGATACAGGCCAATGCCTGCACTGATAACCCCAGGCACTGCTCTATCTCTCCTGGATATGACACGTGACAGGGGAGGAACTGGTTGGAAGACTAAAGTTTACATAGAACAGTACTTAGTTTATATAAAGTTCTATTTACAGGACACATGCACATACTACAGGAAAATGCCCTACATATGAGTGAATGGATGAATAGTCTAAGGGAATGAGAATGTCATATGTTCATTTAATTGCTACTTATATGTCCCACTAGCTTGGTCCCAGATCTGTTTGTGCTTTTGCCTACACCGTTGTCATTGTAAAGCCAATGTTTTGCATGACAATTCCATAAGGAGTTGGTAAAAGAGCAGAAAACGAACTGGCACCCAGGCTAATGTCCCACTCCCAATTAAATCACTGAGCTATGTATAATAATAATTGAATAGATTTCTTGGAAATAGAACATAAAGGCCCTTCATTGCATGTGCATTTACCTGCGCTGCACCTTTGCGGAATGATATGCCCATTGCGGTTAGACCTGCTCTCAATTCGGCAACATCCACCTTCCCATCCTTGTTGGTGTCCAGTTTATCGAACAGGTCCTGGTATGACCTTTGACTGTCGGGATCCCAGCATCGGGAGTCCGTTAGTATAAATCCTCTTATAACCTGATACATTGTTGCGGTTGGCAAAGCGGCAATAGATAGGGCCTTGTCTATCTTTTTCAGAGAGTTGAATGCATAGCAATATTGAAAACCACAGCTTGGGAAAAGATAGTCATTGGTATGCGGTCTGTCGTCTTAATCAGTCGGTCGTTGCAATTATCTCCGTTCGCGACAAGATAAATAACGATGAACGAAATTTGTGACGACGATCTGACACAGCTCCATACTCCCTGCAAATACTGCTGCAAATCCAGCAAATAACCTGAAATCCACTCATCGAGGCTGCAGTCAAATTGAGGGCGTGGTATAATAAGGAATGAGGCAAACAAAGCGAAGGGAGTTGCCTAATACTGATCTATGCTAGGAGAGGCCCTGGCTGTGCACAGTTTTTAAAAATGTTTACCTTTATTTAACTAGGCAAGTCAGTTAAGAACAAATTATTATTTACAATGACGGTCTACCCCGGCCAAACCCGGACGACGCTGGGCCAATTGTGCGCGGCTGTAGTGCGATAATAACCTTATCTATCAGTGTTATTATTAACGTGTTTTATAACTGAGATTGCCTATTTAATAGTCATATACTATATACAATGGCTTGCGTTGTATAGAATTCGATTTATTAGGGGCGTTGTCTTACTCTGTAAAGAGCGCAGAGACATTTCCTGTTGAAAACAGTGTCTTCAGAAACTATTCACCCCCCTTGACTTTTTCCACATTTTGTTGTGGTACAGTCTGCATATAAAATTGATTAAATTGAGATGTTTGTCACTGGCCTACACACAATACCCCATAATGTCATAGTGGAATTATGTTTTTAGAAATATATACAAATTAATTAAAAATGAAATGCTGTGCCACTTGGGAGCCCCATGAGGAAAATGCTGACTTTAAAACAGTTACAACACTGTAGTTACTCCAGAACCTAATTGACATCGTGAAAAGAAGAATACCTGTACAGAATACAAATATTCCAAAACATGCAACAATGCACTAAAGTAATACTCCTCAAAATGTGACAAAGCAATTAACTTGTTGTCCAGAATACTTATTGTAATGTTTGGGACAAATTCAATTCAACACATTACTGAGTAACACTCTCCATATTTGCAAGCAATAGTGGTGGCTGCATCATGTTATGGGTATGCTTGAAATCATTAAGGAGTGGGGAGTTTTTCAGGATAAAAATGAAATGGGGCTAAGCACAGGTAAAATACTAGAGGAAAACCTGATTGTTGCCTGTGCTAAGCTCTATTCGATTTCTTTTTAACCTAAAAAAAACCTCCCTTGTCCTTGCCGAGGACAATCATACCCATAACATGATGCAGCCACCACCATGCTTGAAAATATGGACAGTGGTACTCAGTAATGTGCTGTGTTGTATTTTCCCCAAATATAACGCTGTGTATTCACGAGAACAAGTTCATTTCTTTGTCACCTTTTTTTGCAGTATTACATTAGTGCCTTACTGCAAACAGGATGCATGTTTTGTAATATTTGTAATATGTACACCAGGGATGTCAATCTCAATCAGTGCATGGGCCATATTGATAAAGCACAAGGAATTTGTGGGCCAGACATAGGCTATTATGTTTGCTTTTACAAAACAAATTGCATAGGCCTACAACTGCATGTCACGTTTTACCAATGTGGGTAGAATCAGGCGCAGAGAGCAGGTTTCAGTGATTTGACAGTTTATTCTCCGGCGCACAAAAACGACGGTCAACCCAACACACAGGGTGAATAATCCAACACAGGATCAAAACAGACCGGAGAATAAAATACAAGCACTCCACCAAATGACATGAATACAAAAAACAATCCCGCACAAAACAAGGGCGGGACAACCTACTACATATAAGGACGCTAATTAAACTAAAATACACACAGGTGAAACTAATAAGACAAAACCAACAGACAAACGAAAAAGGGATCGGTAGTGGCTAGTAGGACGGTGACGACGACCGCCGAGCACCGCCCGAACAGGCAGGAGAGCCAACTTCGGCGGAAGTCGTGACACTGCAACTCAAACTGGCCATTGTTTTATTAGAAAAAATATGTTCCTTCATAATGTCCACTTATGTACATATGATTCTGTATGTAGCATTTTAACATATTATAACAAAAGAAGCATACATAATATTTGTCCAGCCTTTGCTGCTAATGTTGGCACATGCGCATTATATGCTGCGACCTTAAATCCAAAAAGTATTTAATACTCTAACTCCAAATAACAAAAACGTAGCTAGGTTGTAGCAATTAAATGAACATATGACATTCTCATTCCCTTAGACTATTCATCCATTCACTCATATGTAGGGCATTTTCCTGTAGTATGTGCATGTGTCCTGTAAATAGAACTTTATATAAACGAAGTAATGTTCTATCTAAACTTTTAACATTTAAACATGTTTTTCATTTTTTTGCACTGCATGGATCACTGGTGTGGTTGAGTGCAGCATTGCTGTCTGATGCACTCAACATGTATTGCAGCCAGCCTAGACTACTGCTAAAATGTTGTTGTAATTGGGCTACATGTTTTTCGTTTGCATGCTATTTTGTTGCAGGTTTAGTTTTAAGTTTATTCATTGTCAAGCTTTACAAAACGAATCCAGACTGCAACATTTTAGTAGCCTAGCTAGGACTGTGGCAAGTGTCTGTACACTTTCCCTCCGCTGCGTGTTATCAACTGGAGACACGATGAAATCAGGCTGTAATTTCATAAAGTAGATGACTTTAAATGTTGACTGAATTATACTCGCTTGTGTGTCCTATTGTCCTTAAGTGATCATTTATACCCGCATGTGAATCCTTTATTTTATAGCTTTTTTTTCAAACCAAGATATATTCTGTAGGCTACAGCAATGACCCGTTGGAAACGAAACTTGGCATGGACATTTAGCCTACACCATGTTTAAATTTATGGTCTGGTAGAAGATTCGGTCAGTGCCATTATTGATGATATGGTGCCATAAAGCACACTGGCAGGCTCATGTGTGGGTGGGTCTGGGAGGAGGGGTGTGTGTGTGGCAATGCACTACTGTTTGGCGTGCTGCACGTTGGCAGTGCTTCCCGTGACTTGTAGTGCAAAGCATCTCTGGTGGTGTGGAAGCGGGACAAAATTAATTGACAACACAAATCACTGCATGGGTCTGATAGAAATGTGTAAAGTGCGGATTCGCAGTGAGCCTTCTGTTTGACACTTGCTGTACTGTCACAACCTGGCCTTAGAGAGCATTTTATGTCTCTATTTTGGTTTGGTCAGGGTGTGAGTTGGGGTGGGCATTCTATGTTTTGTGTTTCTATGATTTTCTATTTCTAGGTTTTGGCTGGGTATGGTTCTCAATCAGGGACAGCTGTCTATCATTGTCTCTGATTGGGAACCATACTTAGGTACCCTGTTTCCCACCTGTGTTTGTGGGAAGTTGACTTTGTTTATGGCACTTAGCCTTTAGCCTCACGGTTTGTTTTGTAGTGTTTATTGTTTTGTTGGCGTATTCACCTAAATACAAATCAAATGTACACTCACCACGCTGCACCTTGGTTCTCTCCTTTCATCAGCCGTGACATGTACAGGCTTCCTACTTTTCACTATGTAATTAATGTTAGTATTGTGGAGTAACTACAGTGTTGTTGATCCATCCTCAGTTACACCGATCACAGCCATTAAACTCTGTAACTGTTTTAAAATCCCATTGGCCTCATGAGGAAATCCCTGAGTGGTTTCCTTCCTCTCAGGCAACTGAGTTCGGAAGGATGCCTGTATCTTTCTAATGACTGGGTGTATTGATAAACCATATGAACTGCAATGAATAACTGCACCATGCTCAAAGGGTTATTCAATATCGGATTTAAATTTTTTTTATTCACCCATCTACCAATAGGTGCATTTTGCGAACCATTGGAAAACATCCCTGGTCTTTGTGGTTGAATCTGTGCTTGAAATCGACTGAGGGACTATACAGAAATGTATGTGTGGGGTAGTCATTTGGAAATCATGTTAAACACTATTATTGCACAGAGTGAGTCCATGCAACTTATATTGTGACTCAAGCACAAATGTTTACAAAATAATAAAACATGAAAAGCAGAAATGTCTTTAGTCAATAAGCATTACACTTTTCAATTTATTTAGGCTTGTCATAAGAAAAGGGTTGGGTTGAATAGTTATTGACATTTCCGCTTTTCATATTTTATTAATTTGTAAACCTTTCTAAAAACATAATTCCACTTTAACATTATAGGGTATTGTGTGTAGATCAGTGACACAAAATCTAAATGTAATCCATTTTAAATTCAGGCTATAACACAACAAAATGTGGAAAAAGTCAAGGAGTGTGAATACTTTCTGAAGGCACTGTATGCAGGCGTCTATCTCTAGTGCTGCCTCAATCTCTAGGCTTTGGCAAATGTAAAGTGTAGTCTATAGGATATTCAATTAATTATCTGAAGTCTATATAGTCTGTTTGTCTGGACCTCAAATTATCTCACAATCATTTAGAATGTAGAGGCAGGAATGGTGAAAGTTTTCCAATGAAAGTTATGAAGGTATCAACATTGCTCACTAGGTAGCGTTATATCCTTGGGTAGATGGATGATTGAACCGCAAATGACTGAACATGGATTCATAGCTGTGTTCGTAAATTCACTCTGGATTGCCACGGTGCGCTCTGGGCGTTTGTAAATTCAGAGCGTTGTCAGATTGTCAGTTCATACATTCAGAGCGTTTCGCTCTCGGAGTAGAGCGTTCTGACATCACACCCGCAGTCAAGCACCCAAGCTAACTGGCTAAAGTTGTCTCGCTTGCCAGCTACTTCCAGACACAAACGAGAGCACACCTCACTCTGACCATTTTACTCGCCCCAGCAGAGCTGGTTAGGCTGTTTTCATGTTATCTAGAGCGTTTGTGACTGTAACTATGCTGCTGGCAACAATTTAATAACGTTTTTTGCCGACGTTTACTGACACCGGTCATATTCAACAGGTGTTGCGCATTCCTAATTTCCTCAGTTATTCTGCGCTCTGCCACACTCAGACGAGAGTGCTCTGAAATCGGAGTAGATAGCCAGAGTGATTATATAGGCTATAACATTGATAGGCTAATGAAGTAGACATTTGGAGTAATTGTATCTAATTCTTTACAATGACTTTACAATGTTCTTCAGTCCCAATTGCACACTCTATTTTCTGTGATTTGAACACACAGCACCCTCAAATAGAGTGAGCCACCAATAAAAATGTAAACAATGGAGCAAATGCGTCATAGGTCCTTTTGGTAATGATAAGGTAAGTCAGTTGTAACAAAGATACTGATAACTAACCCCATTTGACTTGTGGTTGTACTGTCAGTGAGGCCGTATTCTTTCAAATCAAAGGACATATACACTGGGTGCACAACACATTAGGAACAAAATCCTTCTTTAACCTGTCTCCTACCCCTACAAGATATGAAACACCACGGAGGATTGTTACCATATCGACGATGATACATGATTTATGTGCATGACACGCATATACGTTTACATCAGCCATAATAAGCCTTTGTTGATATTCATTCAGGAGCGACAGCTGCGAGGGGGTTGGGATGGAAGGTAGAAACAATATATTATATAATGCATATGCAATGTGATTGTGCAGTTACTACCAAAGAATTATCACATCACGAAAAAAATAAAACGAATCAATGCACATACTATTGTATAGATAACCTACATTTAATTCATGATGTAGGCAATTCTAGCCTAATCTCATCATACATTTGTTAACATCTTAAATCAGTGTTAAAATTGTTCATTTGAAAACAACTGGACATCCTTTGTTACAGTAGTGGGCTACTTGTTGTTTTGTTACTATTTTGTTACAACGTATCTAAGGAATATCCATCAGAAACCATATATTGCTGTCATTGGTCGAATGAAAAGAAATGTAGCATTTACACCAATCGGAATAGAACGCGGTGTAAGCGTTTCCTCCTCCATACAAATTGAGAATTTCCTTAATCGTCACATAAATTATGGATTATGGCCAATGGTTATAGCCAGTAACAACTAGGGGTAGCTAGGCACTGGAGCGTAAAGTTTTTGAATTGACCGACAATCGCTAGCAGACTGAGCTGTCACAGTCAGCCTGTTTCTTTACCGCCTGCTATGTTAGGTTACAGTCTGGCAAGTGTGGAAGAAGTCACAGTCAAGAGACTCAAGAAGCTTGAGCTGTGGCTAGCGACCCGACGTACATTATTTACCACAGTTTTCACTAGCTAGCTAGCCTAGTTAGCTACTTTAACCAACGTTAGTTAGGTTAACAATGTCGTTCATTATGACGAAGAAAAATAAATTCAAATTTAAGGTAGATTTCGAGTTGGACGAACTATCTTCTGTTCCCTTTGTCAACGGGGTCTTGTTCTGCAAAGTACGGCTCCAAGACGGTGGCTTTACTGAAGAGTCCTCTCGGTAAGAAACTGCCCTTTCTATTTCATTAAGCTAGTTTACGTTAACAGTTACGTTAAGCAACTCAGGGAGACACAGAGGTGCGACTCGATCGTGGTTAGTTTACTGGCAGTGAGTGGCATTGATCAGTTAGCCAACATTAGCGAGCTAGCGCCCACACTCAAGAAGAGAGTGTGAATATGAGTGATGTGACTGAATAATGTTTGTTGCTAACTATTAACATAGCAAATAATATCTAATTGAATCAATTATAGAATTTGTAGTATTCACAATTGTATGTTGTTTTTACCTCATGCTTCTTATTTTAGTATAGTTAGCTACCATGGTAGTTAATCTGTCATCTTGTTTTGACTGATGGTGAAGCTGCTTGTCTGATTGATCTGACTGACACCAAAAGACCACCGGTCACGACGTGTGAGGCTTGCTTGATCTATGATATCTGACAATGTATGTACCTTAAAACGTTGAACAAAACGTCTGGCAACTGAAGGTCACTAGATTTCTAATATGAAATGCCAAGAAAATGTGATTTATTTATCATTTTGTTATAACCAATAGTCCAATATCTCAGACTTTAGACTGGCTAGGTTCTTATTGATCAGACTAGTAGTTGCACATCATTCATCCCCAATCCAAGCCTATTTTCAAGGTAAAATTGGATATATACTTTCATATAACCACACCTGCACACAATTTTTTAAATGTAAAATAAATAAATATGTATTGTTGTCTATAACTTATTTTCTTTGGTGCAAATAAATTAAACCAAACAATAACACAAGCTCTAAACATAACAAACACCCATTAAACACTTAATGGGTGCTGCAAAAACCTCCTATCTTACATTGAACAACAACAGTTTCAATAGCCCCCATATGAGACTTCAAAGGATGACCCATACAGTTCCAAAAATCATCTCAATCACTCAAAACATCAGTTGATCAACAAGAAATGCTCGCTCTCCAAGGATCCAGAGCCATTGAGACGGCTAGACAGATAAACCTGGTTTAAAATCAGATCAGTCAAGTTAACAGCATCTTAACAACTTTCTCTGATGTCATCCATTCACACCCTGGAGCATCCCATCCTCAGGATAGGACTTTGTCCATTACATTTTGAACACTCTTTTCCAGAGTGACTCAGAGTGCATACATTTTCATACTTTCTCCACACATGTCGTTGTGTTGCTGGTTCGAGCCCAGGGAGGAGCGAGGAGAGGGACAGAGGCTATACTGTTACACTGGCAATACTAAAGTGCCTATAAGAACATCCAATAGTCAAAGGTTAATGAAATACAAATGGTATTGAGGGAAATAGTCCTATAATAACTACAACCTAAAACTTCTTATCTGGGAATATTGAAGACTCATGTTAAAAGGAACCAGCAGCTTTCATATGTTCTCATGTTCTGAGCAAGGAACTGACAGGTTAGCTTTCTTACGTAGCACATATTGCACTTTTACATTCTTCTCCAACACTTTGTTTTTGCATTATTTAAACCAAATTGAACATGTTTCATGATCTACTTGAGGCTAAATTGAATTTATTGATGTATTATATTAAGTTAAAATAAGTGTTAATTCAGTATTGTTGTAATTTTCATTATTACAAATGCATATATATTTTTTAATCGACCGATTAATTGGTATCAGCTTTTTTGGTCCTCCAATAATCGGTTTCGGTATCGGCGTTGAAAAATCATAATCGCTCGACCTCTAATGATGACACACCAGATGTATTTGATGGATCGTGGGAAAAGAGCAGGAACAGGCTTTTGTAGGCTACAGTCCAAGCTATGTCTTCCAATGGTGCGACTGATGTCGGCATCCAAAGATTATCCAACCTGAATAAACGCTTGGAGGTAAGGATGACATCAGTGGTGTAGTCTACGGCGATACGGATATCACTTATTATTGATATCTACATAGCGCATTGATGTGAATCACACTGCTGCTTTCTCATCTAGCTATTTGCACCCTACGGATTGTGGTTGTTGTGGATGGCTGTTCACAAATCTAAATGTATATTTGAACCCAATAATGGTTGAATTCAAGAAGTTTAAGCTGCCTATCAATCAAATGAAACCAGTGGACAGCCAGTGAAAAATGTGCTCTTGCAAAAGCTGCATAGTGCAGATCCAAGCCTATGGAATAAAAGTGGGGCTTTTATTGCTCAATCTAATTCATGCTGATGAAAAAGAAAATCCATAGGCCTAATGGACACATGCTCAAACTTGCACACCTTTGATAGACTTAAAGGGTCAATCTGTAGTTGCTGCATCCATTTTCAGACTTATAAATGATAAATGATATATATATATATATATAGCCATTGATTCTTGAAGAATATAATTTAGAAATCCCTCATGAGCTTAGATCAACTGTCACACTCCATGATAAACCCAAAATATAACCATGTTTTATTCCAATGTTTGTAAACATTGTAAATGTAAACAAACACGGTATAGCCTCATAATGTCGCTAAAACAATGTTTTTTATACAATGGATGCATAGCTCTGTCTATTAATCTGAGAGTGGTTACATTTCTCCAGGCCCATCCCTCAGCTTTTTACCAAAATAGAGGCGGGGCGATGATTTTGTTATTGTTTCATCTGTGGATTTCCCTTTAAACAGCTGCATATTATGAAGATATCAAAGTGTCACCAACAAAAAGGTAAACAATAGGCCTATAGCAAATGCAGCATATGACATTCATTTTTCACATGTAAATAGCACTTATTCAGTAGTGCTCAAAGCTTGCCATTCCATGAGTGCAGCATTTATTTTTCAACTCGAATCAATGAGCCCAATCAGTCCTCCATGAGAACAAAATCATAAACAACAGAGTAGGGCTGGCTAATACATCCTTAGTTTTGGGGTCGTTCTCAGGTAAAACAATTTGGCTAATCTATACTTCCATATTTCCAGGTCCTACTCTTGAAGATCAAGGGGTAAAACATTTATTGGAATGACTGGAATTCTGATAGACTGGTTTTTAATGTAAATATATCATTTAATCGTATTATTATATGTAGTAGAAAGCAATGGGTTAAAAAAAAGCCTACATAACCAACCCATAAAGTAAGATTTAACATCCATATATGGCCAGCTATGTAAACTTTAACATTGATTTCTCCTGCAATAGATTTTTGTTTTCTTCGAATGCCTCTTAAGGGGAAAGTAATCCAAAAGTCATGAAATGTAATCAGATTACGTTACTGAGTTTGGGTAATCCAAAAGTTACGTTACTGATTCCAATCTTGGACAGGTAACTAGTACCTGTAACAGATTACATTTAGAAAGTAACCTACCCAACCCTGCTCATGTCAACCCACTCAACAGCACGAGCAGGATGTTACTTAAATTAGTCACTCTGGAAAGTAGTGGATACACATCTGGAGCAAGTGTCAGCTCCTAACCTCGACTCGGTTGTCATTCCCCGAGTGACTTTGCCACGGCAACTGCCTGCATTTTTCCAATCATGTAAACATACCATAGAAATAAGAATAAATATAACGGGCCTCCCCATTCAAGTCAATGATGGCATAATGGGTGGACTGGCGGCCATTGCGAGTGTACCTATTCATGGGTTGACTGACAATGCCAAGAAAATCATGTGCGAGCTTCTGGATGGCCAGATTGCTAGCAAGAATAACAAGAAACTGCCATGTGTGGAATCGCAAGTGTCTCGTTTCAGCTTGTTTCATATTGTTATTGATACTGTGTCTTGTTTTGAGGTGTTTTGACTGATTCCATGTCAATGCTAATATTTTGGACAGAAACGGATGTAACTAAGGCTAGGAATGTCAATGTAATCAAACTAACAAGGACAATGATCACAAGTCAGTCATAATGCAAGCTAAAAACACGGAGCCTAACATTAGCTAGATAGCTAGCTAGCTAGCCAGCTGCTAGGAAGATGTCATGTCATGCCACTGGAGGAGTGGGTGAGTGACTGACTTTTTCCCCTCATATCGTTTTTCGGTGGCTATACACAGCTAGAGATGCAAGTGTAATTTGGTTAGCTAGCAAGAACTTGAACGACTGTTAGCATATCTCTTGCGTTCACAAATTCCCTCTGGCTATCTACTCTGATTTCAGAGCACTCTCTTCTGAGTGTGCCAGAGTGCAGAATAACTGATGAATTTATGAACGCACAACACCCGCTGAATATGACCATTGTCAGTAAACTAGGGCTTTCACCAACTAAATCGATTGGTCAACATTTTTAAAGTGTATTTTTTCATATATAGATATATGGGGTTTTAATAAAAATCAACTATATGCATTGAGCTTGTCGGACGCTTTAAGCTTACTGTTTTCTGAAATAAGACACAAATGCTGCAAGAGGGAGCCAGAGATCTAGATAACCAGAAGGGGAAAAAAATCAACCTGACCCAACCATTATCCGCCTGCTCTTGCTGGCTTTCGCATATTCTGCCATTACTCTCCTGAAGTTGCCATAATGGGCTACACAAGGAGTCAGCAACCTTTCTCATGTAGAATGCCAATTTATCTTACCATTTCTACTGATCTGTATGCCAGTTATGGTTTTCATGTGCAAATTTTCGTGGAACAGTTTAATTTAATTTATAATAACATCTTCATATCTCAAAATCGTTGTCATGTGGTTAATCAAAATTCTATCTAAATCTAACTGAAAATGATGCAAACCTAAAAACTAACTTTGATTGCCATTGCCAACTATGTAAAAATAGCCTACATAAAGCCAACAAATAAAAACATTACAGCCTGCAGGGACAAAATATCCTGATAAAAATAAATATCCTTTTATATCACATTGGCTATGCATGGCCTGTCTGCAACTAACTTAAAACATTGTATTAACTTGGGTCCGGCCCGAAGCTTGGCTAGCGAACTTGCAACATTGTAGAAAATATTTTGGTCCCTCAGAGTTTCCCACCAGTGAGCTCGGGACAGACACAAGTGTAGGCTATTTGTGCAAGGGATAAGAAGCAGTGCTTGAGCTTCTGTTCCTTTTATAGAATATTATCTCAGAAGTATTGTGGTACCAGCACCCAAAATTAGTACCAGAACCTATTTCAGTCCAAGTCAAGCACTGATAAGAAGTAATCAGGTAGGCCTATTTTATGATGTTTCCACTGGATCAGAGCATGACATTTTTCTCTTTCGAAAGGGAGATTTTTTCAAATACATTGAGGAACTATTGTAATTCTCAATGGATGTAAAAACAGACTTCTTTGAAGAAAACATTATTTTGAAATACATTAGTGGTGGTGGATTAAGCCAGTCAGAAATTCTCTCCAAATAGGCACATTTATATGCCTACATTTGTACTCAGGCAAGATAGTATTTTAAGGTGATACTGCCCCAGCAGAAACCAGGGCATTCATACTTCTTGCGCTTTGCTGATCAGAGCTGTTGTGAAGGTAGTTGTCAAGGAAGGTAGTTTTATTTATGAAGGATTTACTGCCCCCACCTACCGTCAACCAATCATGTCATTGTGGAGCTATACAGAGGCCTCCGCATTGTTACAACATTTGGGAGGCGCATGGCGATTCAGTACGGAGCTTGATTTGTCCTCTGCATGCATCTGGAGGCTCTGCAATTGCGTCAAAACGTCCTTATGGAGCCTCTGACCACATTTTCTGATGTATGTAACCTTAGTGTATGTAAACTTCCAAATTCAACTGTATATATATATATACATATCAAATCAAATCAAATGTATTTATATAGCCCTTCGTACATCAGCTGATATCTCAAAGTGCTGTACAGAAACCCAGCCTAAAACCCCAAACAGCAAGCAATGCAGGTGTAGAAGCACGGTGGCTAGGAAAAACTCCCTAGAAAGGCCAAAACCTAGGAAGAAACCTAGAGTCAAAACGTCCTTATGGAGCCTCTATTTTCTAACCTTAGTGTAGGAACCAGGCTATGTGGGGTGGCCAGTCCTCTTCTGGCTGTGCCGGGTGGAGATTATAACAGAACATGGCCAAGATGTTCAAATGTTCATAAATGACCAGCATGGTCGAATAATAATAAGGCAGAACAGTTGAAACTGGAGCAGCAGCACAGTCAGGTGGACTGGGGACAGCAAGGAGTCATCATGTCAGGTAGTCCTGGGGCACGGTCCTAGGGCTCAGGTCCTCCGAGAGAGAGAAAGAAAGAGAGAATTAGAATTAATATATATATATATATATATATATATATATACACACAGTTGAAGTCGTAAGTTTACATACACTTACGTTGGAGTCATTAAAACTCATTTTTCAACCATTCCACTAATTTCTTGTTAACAAACTATAGTTCTGGCAAGTCAGTTAGGACATCTACTTTGTACATGACTCAAGTCATTTTTCCAACAATTGTTTACTACAAGTAATAGTTAGTCAAGAAAACTCTAGAGAACATGTAAACTGCCTAACCAGCTCTGCTACGGCGAGAAAAATGATCAGAGTGAGGTGTGCTCTCATTTGTGTCTGGAAGAAGTTAGAAAGCTAGCTAACTTTAGCCAGTTAGCTTGGGTGCTTGGTTGGGACTTTAGCCTGTTAGCTTGGGTGCTTGGTTGGGACTTTAGCCTGTTAGCTTGGGTGCTTGGTTGGGACTTTAGCCTGTTAGCTTGGGTGCTTGGTTGGGACTTTAGCCTGTTAGCTTGGGTGCTTGGTTGGGACTTTAGCCTGTTAGCTTGGGTGCTTGGTTGGGACTTTAGCCTGTTAGCTTGGGTGCTTGGTTGGGACAAGCATGCAGTGGTAGGCAAGCTGCAGAAGGAAGAGCAGCCTACAATTCCACATAATTTATCAGTGCAATTTTGACGGCCAACTAGCTGAAAAAGTTTGAGAGGGTTTATCTAATGTTCCTTCGTTATATTTGAACTCATCTTGCTCTGGTTAGCATTAGTTGTTGTTGTTGTTGATTTGTATAACTGAGGGAGAGACTACCTTTGAATGGTTCTCTGATTAATAGGACTGTAACGTTCCCAAAGTTAAGAGGACTCCTGTGGTTTTTACATATTTGCAGATATCGATTCAGTTGTATTTTGTGGCTTTTGGCGAATACGTTCTAATGATCTAAAGTCACGCTGTTGCAACTACCTGTAAACACACAGTCCAGTTCACTGAATGATGGCAGGCCCATGTGGGAAGTGGCTTGTTTGTATAAAGGCCTACTGTAGCTCTGCTTGCCTATGGCGCACCGTTCTGTGTAGACTCCCGTTCAAATCAAACAAATCAAATCAAATTTTATTTGTCACATACACATGGTTAGCAGATATTAATGCGAGTGTAGCGAAATGCTTGTGCTTCTAGTTCCGACAATGCAGTAATAACCAACAAGTAATCTAGCTAACAATTCCAAAACTACTACCTTATAGACACAAGTGTAAGCGGATAGAATATGTACATAAAGATATATGAATGAGTGATGGTACAGAGTGGCATAGGCAAGATACAGTAGATGGTAGTGAGTGCAGTATATAAACAAAGTGGCATAGTTAAAGTGGCTAGTGATACATGTATTACATAAAGATGCAGTAGATGATATAGAGTACAGTATATACATATACATATGAGATGAATAATGTAGGGTATGTAAACATTATATTAGGTAGAATTGTTTAAAGTGGCTAGTGATATATTTTACATAATTTCCCATCAATTCCCATTATTAAAGTGGCTGGAGTTGAGTCAGTGTGTTGGCAGCAGCCACTCAATGTTAGTGGTGGCTGTTTAACAGTCTGATGGCCTTGAGATAGAAGCTGTTTTTCAGTCTCTCGGTCCCAGCTTTGATGCACCTGTACTGACCTCGCCTTCTGGATGATAGCGGGGTGAACAGGCAGTGGCTCAGGTGGTTGTTGTCCTTGATGATCTTTATGGCCTTCCTGTGACATCGGGTGGTGTAGGTGTCCTGGAGGGCAGGTAGTTTGCCCCCGGGGTGATGCGTTGTGCAGACCTCACTACCCTCTGGAGAGCCTTACGGTTGTGGGCGGAGCAGTTGCCGTACCAGGCGGTGATACAGCCTGTGCATCTGTAAAAGTTTGTGAGTGCTTTTGGACGAGACAGATGTTTTTTATTCAGTTTTATTTACTGCAGTGTCTATTGATTGTCTAAACGCATGGCCAGAAAAGCCCCAGTATACATAATTCACAAACATTCTAAGAATTTATGAAAATGTTAAAATGACTATATCTAAGTGCTCGCTTGTCAGAAAATGTTTTTAAAAAGTGTAATATTCTTCCTCGGGGTGTATATGAACATATTTGAATAAGATCAGTTCCACTTTAAATGACACCCTTTCAAATGAGAGGATTTGGCTATTTAAAAGCCACACCCTTTGCTGACAAGTGTATAAAATTGAGCACACAGCCATACAATCTCCATAGACAAACATTGGCAATAGAATGGCCTTACTGAAGAGCTCAGTGACTTTCAACGTGGTATCGTCATAGGATGCCATCTTTCCAACAAGTCAGTTCGTCAAAGTTCTGCCCTACTAGAGCTGCCCCGGTCAACTGTAAGTGTTGTTATTGTGAATTGGAAATGTCTAGGAGCAACAACGGCTCAGCTGCAAAGTGGTAGGCCACACAAGTTCTCAG
The DNA here is from genome assembly GCF_034236695.1 of Oncorhynchus nerka. Taxonomy (NCBI): domain Eukaryota; kingdom Metazoa; phylum Chordata; class Actinopteri; order Salmoniformes; family Salmonidae; genus Oncorhynchus; species Oncorhynchus nerka. Next base: position 38,833,582 of record NC_088424.1, read on the forward strand.
AACAGGACCGCCGAGTGCCGAAGCGTGTACCGCGTAAAAATAGACTGTGCTCGGTTGCAACACTCACTACTGAGTTCCAAACTGCCTCTGGTAGCAACGTCAGCACAATAACTTTTTGTCGGGAGCTTCATGAAATGGGTTTCTATGGCCGAGCAGTCTCACACAAGCCTAAAATCAACATGCGCAATGCCAATTGTCGGCTGGAGTGGCTTAAAGCTCGCCGCCATTTGGACTCTGGAGCAGTGGAAACGCGTTCTCTGGAGAGATGAGTCCTGCTCCACCATCTGGCAGTCCGACTGACTAATTTGGCGAATGCCAAGAGAATGCTACCTGCCCGAATGTATAGTAACAACCGTAAAGTTTAGTGCGGGAGAAATAATGTTCTGAGGCTGTTTTTCATGGTTCGGCTCCTTATTTCCAGTGAAGAGAAACCTTAACTCTACAGCATACAATGACATACTAGACAATTCTGTTTGGTGAAGGCCCTTTCCTGTTTCAGCATGACAATGCCCCGTACACAAAGCAAGGTCAATACAGAAATGGTTTGTCGAGATCGGTGTGGAAGAACATGACTGTTGTGCACAGAGCCCTGACCTCAACTCCATCGAACACCTTTGAGATGAATTGGAATGCAGACTGCAAGCCAGGCCTAATCGCCCAACATCAGTACCCAACCTCACTAATGCTCTTGTGCTGAATGGAAGCAAGTCCCCGCAGCAATGTTGTAACATCTAGTGGAAAGCCTTCACAGAAGAGTGGAGGCTGTTGTAGCAGCAAAGGAGGGGACCAACTCCATATTAATGCACATGATTTTGTGATGTAGTGTATCTTGTTTTGTAGAAAAACATGTTTTTCCATCTTCTTAGGCTCATCCAAACATACACACACACAGGCCATTAGCCTCCTCTGAGTCACTGAATGTGTGATGGAAAAGCAGCATTGTAAGTGATATGTGATTATTTAAAATACTTTTTAATAGTACCTATCTGCTTCGGCCGACAGCTATTTTTTACCTCTCCTGCTCCCCAGTTGAGAATCATCAACTATTTATTTAACCTTTATTTAACTAGGCAAGTCAGTTAAGAACACATTCTCATTTACAATGACAGCCTAGGAACAGTGGGTTAATTGCCTCTTTCAGGGGCAGAACAACAGATTTTTAACTTGTCAGCTCAGGGATTCAATCTAGCAACCTTTCGGTTACTGGCCCAACACTCTAACCACTAGGCTACCAAACTATATGTTTGTCACCTGCATTAAGGCTGAAACACCATATATATCCCTTGTTCTAAAGAGTCAATGCGTGTTCTTCACCACCATGGTATTTCAGAATCTATCATTCACTTACTTAGAGCATGGGAGAGTTTGTGTTCTTTTACCTTGAGGGCATTTATGTTCTGTGGCGTAACTGTCACACCCTTTCCAGAGAACAGCACACAGGATCTTGTCATTAACTGTGGTGTCTTTATTGACATATATTTATTTTAGCCATGAATCAGATCTAGGGATTAATGTGTATTGTAGCTAAACATTCCAATCAACTGTATGTGTGCGCATGCGTGTGCGTGTGCATGTGTGTGTGTCTATCAGGATTGGACTCAATTCAAATTGAAGGCAGTCAATTCAGGAAGTAAACTAAAATGAGAAGATATTGATTTGAAAAGATTTGTCTATACATGATCTATGTGTTTTCAGTCTTGGGGTTATTTTGCTATAAGTTATGTATGTGTGTCTTCTCCAGGGAGCAGGTCCAGGCTAACTGTGTGCGCTGGAGGAAGAGGTTCTCCTTCCTGTGTAAGATGAGTGCCAACGCTGGGACAGGAGTACTGGACCCCTGTGTGTGCCGGGTGTCTGTGCGCAAGGTACAGGACTCACTACAACAACTCTGTCAAAGCAATGTGAATGCTGTGTGAAGTTTAACTGCCTACAAGAATAGTCCAACTACTACCTATAGGTCTACTACTACTACTGTAGATTCTAGAACAGTCTACTAATAGGTCTACTACTGTAGATTCTAGAACAGACTACTATTAGGTCTACTACTGTAGATTCTAGAACAGACTACTATTAGGTCTACTACTACTACTGTAGATTCTAGAACAGTCTACTAATAGGTCTACTACTGTAGATTCTAGAACAGACTACTATTAGGTCTACTACTACTACTGTAGATTCTAGAACAATCTACTAATAGGTCTACTACTACTACTGTAGATTCTAGAACAGTCTACTAATAGGTCTACTACTGTAGATTCTAGAACAGACTACTATTAGGTCTACTACTACTACTGTAGATTCTAGAACAGACTACTATTAGGTCTACTACTACTACTGTAGATTCTAGAACAGTCTACTAATATGTCTACTACTGTAGATTCTAGAACAGACTACTATTAGATCTACTACTACTGTAGATTCTAGAACAGTCTACTAATAGGTCTACTACTACTGTAGATTCTAGAACAGACTACTAATAGGTCTACTACTGTAGATTCTAGAACAGACTACTAATAGGTCTACTACTACTACTGTAGATTCTAGAACAGTCTACTAATAGGTCTACTACTACTACTACTGTAGATTCTAGAACAGACTAATATTAGGTCTACTACTACTACTGTAGATTCTAGAACAGACTACTATTAGGTCTACTACTACTACTGTAGATTCTAAAACAGTCTATTAATAGGTCTACTACTACTACTGTAGATTCTAGAACAGACTACTAATAGGTCTACTACTACTACTGTAGATTCTAGAACATACTACTATTAGGTCTACTACTACTACTGTAGATTCTAGAACAGACTACTAATAGGTCTACTACTACTACTGTAGATTCTAGAACAGTCTACTAATAGGTCTACTACTACTACTGTAGATTCTAGAACAGTCTACTAATAGGTCTACTACTACTACTGTAGATTCTAGAACAGTCTACTAATAGGTCTACTACTACTACTGTAGATTCTAAAACAGTCTATTAATAGGTCTACTACTACTACTGTAGATTCTAGAACAGACTACTAATAGGTCTACTACTACTACTGTAGATTCTAGAACAGACTACTAATAGGTCTACTACTACTACTGTAGATTCTAGAACAGACTACTAATAGGTCTACTACTACTACTGTAGATTCTAGAACAGTCTACTAATAGGTCTACTACTACTACTGTAGATTCTAAAACAGTCTATTAATAGGTCTACTACTACTACTGTAGATTCTAGAACAGACTACTAATTGGTCTACTACTGTAGATTCTAGAACAGACTACTAATTGGTCTACTACTACTACTGTAGATTCTAGAACAGACTACTAATTGGTCTACTACTGTAGATTCTAGAACAGACTACTAATTGGTCTACTACTACTACTGTAGATTCTAGAACATTGGTCTACTACTGTAGATTCTAGGTCTACTACTACTACTGTAGATTCTAAAACAGACTACTAATTGGTCTACTACTACTACTGTAGATTCTAGAACAGACTACTAATTGGTCTACTACTGTAGATTCTAGAACAGACTACTAATTGGTCTAATTGTAGTCTACTAATTGGTCTACTACTGTAGATTCTAGAACAGACTACTAATTGGTCTACTACTGTAGATTCTAGAACAGACTACTAATTGGTCTACTACTGTAGATTCTAGAACAGACTACTAATTGGTCTACTACTGTAGATTCTAGAACAGACTACTAATTGGTCTACTACTGTAGATTCTAGAACAGACTACTAATTGGTCTACTACTGTAGATTCTAGAACAGACTACTAATTGGTCTACTACTGTAGATTCTAGAACAGACTACTAATTGGTCTACTACTGTAGATTCTAGAACAGACTACTAATTGGTCTACTACTGTAGATTCTAGAACAGACTACTAATTGGTCTACTACTGTAGATTCTAGAACAGACTACTAATTGGTCTACTACTGTAGATTCTAGAACAGACTACTAATTGGTCTACTACTACTACTGTAGATTCTAGAACAGACTACTAATTGGTATACTACAGGATATGTCAGGATACATCACTGACACCTTTGCTGCAAGTGTGTTTTGACAAAAGTGTTTCTGTAGCTTAGTTGTTGTTACACACCAAGAGGGTCATTTTGGATTGATAACTACTTTCTCTTATCTGTTTTTAGGAAATGAAGGGTGGAAAGACCTTTGCAAAGGTAATATTTTGCTCTTGAATTCATAGTCCCTAGTCCCTAACCAAGTTATACTGTATAAAAAGAGCTGTGATGAGAACAACAACTTTAACGCAATGATTTTTATCATTTTAAGTCAATTTGGTGGAAACACACCAGTGGTGAGAAAATTAGCATATTTTCTTTAATGCCGATTTTTTTTAAATGAAAATCTTATGCCAATTGGATGGAAACCTAGCTAGTGACAAACTAGGCATACTGGCATTTTAGAAGTAAATAAATACCTGAACATTCTTATCCTAATACAAATTACTGTTAGTCATTTAACACCTGATATGAGAATATCACTAAAGAATGAGGTCACCACTACCGCATGACTCATTCTTAAATGGATAGTGCATTGATAGTATGGGAATACTTCCTAGTTTTTGCCCACTACAGTAGCTTCTTATGTTTGTGATTGTTATAAGCATGCTCTGGGTCTACTACTACAACAGAGTGCTCTGTATTACAACTCTGTGGAACTGAGGCTCTGTTGCCAAGCTGTTTCCATAAACCTGAATATATCTGTTCTCACTCTCCTCTGTAGCTGGGTTTTGCTGACCTGAACCTGTCAGAGTTTGCTGGCTCTGGCAGCACCACGCGGCGATGTCTACTAGAGGGTTACGATACCAAGAACACCAGACAGGACAACTCCATACTCAAGGTACAGTTCAGTCCAGTTAGACAGGCCTCCAGAACATTCCCACCAGTCCACAACTCCCTTCAGGAAGTTACAGTACGGGACTAGAGTCTGTCCTACTATGCCACACCCTACTTGGCTCTGTTCCACTACTCTAGAATGGGTTGCTCTACTTGGCTCTGATTCTACTACTCTAGAATGGGTTGCTCTACTTGGCTCTGTTCTTACTACTCTAGAATGGGTTGCTCTACTTGGCTCTGATTCTACTACTCTTGAATGGGTTGCCCTACTTGGCTCTGTTCTTACTACTCTAGAATGGGTTGCTCTACTTGGCTCTGTTCCACTACTCTAGAATGAGTTGCTCTACTTGGCTCTGTTCCACTACTCTAGAATGGGTTGCTCTACTTGGCTCTGATTCTACTACTCTAGAATGGGTTGCTCTACTTGGCTCTGATTCTACTACTCTAGAATGGGTTGCTCTACTTGGCTCTGTTCTTACTACTCTAGAATGGGTTGCTCTACTTGGCTCTGATTCTACTACTCTTGAATGGGTTGCCCTACTTGGTTCTGTTCTTACTACTCTAGAATGGGTTGCTCTACTTGGCTCTGATTCTACTACTCTAGAATGGGTTGCTCTACTTGGCTCTGATTCTACTACTCTAGAATGGGTTGCTCTACTTGGCTCTGTGTCTACTACTCTAGAATGGGTTGCTCTACTTGGCTCTGTGTCTACTACTCTAGAATGGGTTTCCCTACTTGGCTCTGTGTCTACTACTCTAGAATGGGTTGCTCTACTTGGCTCTGTGTCTACTACTCTAGAATGGGTTTCCCTACTTGGCTCTGTTCTACTACTCTAGAATGGGTTGCTCTACTTGGCTCTGATTCTACTACTCTAGAATGGGTTGCTCTACTTGTCTACACTGGGACCACTGATCTGAAATGCCTGGATAGGTGAAAAGCCTGTTACTAATGAGTGGTCATGAGGGAGAGGAGAGAAAGGGAACCGCGTGAGGTTGTTGAGTCATAGCCAACATAGCTGAGTATTGGCACACATTGGGAGAAAGCTAATTGTTGGTTGTCACCCTGCCCTGCCCCCTAGTCACCATATGTTTACTAGTGTGTATGGGTAAACAGTCAGTAACTAGGGGTGTAATATCACTCAGTACAGTTCAGGATGAAGTATCCTAATGATGCAACTGCTCTGACATGTGCATGAAGACAGGCAGGTCTGGGCCTGCGATATAGGACAGGCACCTGTAACCCTGTGAATGGATGTTGTAGATGTTTTGGGTAGAAGTTGTACTTAGACACATGTCTAGGATCAGCTTACCTATCCTAAATACTAACCTGAAACGGTGAAAGGGAGAAAGACGAAACTGACCTTAGATCAGTGTCAAGGGGCGACTTTATTCTATTTCATAGGGCCTGTGGATGTGTATGATCCCTGCTGACATGGGTTTTCTGTCACCTCTGTCACAGGTCGTCATCAGCACACAGCTCATGTCTGGGGACCCCTGCTTTAAAACGTAAGTTAACCTTCTTTCAATCCTTTTGGTGGGTTATGCCACAAACATTTTTAGAAATGAATGCAGTTTAGGATAATGAATCAGTATAGGTAAGTAGGAAACATTGATGTGATTGGCAGACAGCCTGACCACAGACACATAGAGGAAACCAACTGCGCATTGAGCATCCTGTCTCTGAGTACACGCAAGAAACTCTGAGTCACAGAAACAAGGGAGACTAACTTCCGTCCCCGTATGTCGCTTTGGATAAAAGCTAAATGGCTCTATTTGAAAGTCCATGTAGATCAACAAATGGTCATACAGTCATTATATATTATATAAAATGTTATGGTTATTTTGGGTATCTTGTGTGGGCATAGTTTCCTCAGCACTACATCAATTATTTGAAGACAAAGAAAGTTGTGGACACAATCTAACCGACTTCTGCCATTGAACATGAATAGAGACAGTTCTATTGTTTAGATGGTCTTAGGAGAACTTCCCCACAGATTGTGTCTGGTCTCTGTTGATAGAAACAACTGATTTGAGACCAGCTCAGACCTGAATGAAAATATTCTGAGCTAAACGCCACAGCAGGCCCAGGAACAGTAGTCAAAAAGACCATGACGTTCCCACACACTCCTGCCAGAAGATGTGTGTTTGGATGGCTATACCTTTACTGTGAATACACACACACACACACACACACACACACACACACACACACACACACACACACACTCTGTCTGAATCACACACTCGCTATTACACCACACCTCTACACACTGTTCCTCGGACAGACAGTCTATCAACTGGCTGAATTGCACAGTGGATGCAATATACTGTAGCCTTTATATAGCCTCTATAGAGCTGCTATAGAGCCTCTATAGAGCCTTTATAGAACTGTTATAGAGCCTTTATAGAGCTGTTATAGAGCCATTATAGAACTGTTATAGAGCCTTTAGAGAGCTGTTATAGAGCCATTATAGAACTGTTATAGAGCCTTTAGAGAGCTGTTATAGAGTCATTATAGAACTGTTATAGAGCCTTTAGAGAGCTGTTATAGAGCCTTTAGAGAGCTGTTATAGAGCCATTATAGAACTGTTATAGAGCCTTTAGAGAGCTGTTATAGAGCCTTTAGAGAGCTGTTATAGAGTCATTATAGAACTGTTATAGAGCCTTTAGAGAGCTGTTATAGAGCCTTTAGAGAGCTGTTATAGAGCCTTTAGAGGGCTGTTATAGAGCCTTTAGAGGGCTGTTATAGAGCAATTATAGAACTGTTATAGAGCCTTTAGAGAGCTGTTATAGAGCCTTTAGAGAACTGTTATAGAGCATTTAGAGGGCTGTTATAGAGCCTTTAGAGAGCTGTTATAGAGCCATTATAGAACTGTTATAGAGCCTTTAGAGAGCTGTTATAGAGCCTTTAGAGAGCTGTTATAGAGCCTTTAGAGAGCTGTTATAGAGCCTTTAGAGAGCTGTTATAGAGCCTTTAGAGAGCTGTTATAGAGCCATTATAGAACTGTTATAGAGCCTTTGGAGAGCTGTTATAGAGCGTTTATAGTCTGTTTAGAGTGGACAATAAAAACCCTTTGTGTCTGAGTGTGGTAACTGAGTCACAGAGGAAGACGAGCCAGAGAAGAAACAGACAGACTCACAATATTGTACTCACTAGTATTGAGCCTGGTATCATTTTACTATGTAGGTGGAAGGGGGGGAATGGATTCTAATATACTGCTGCAATCTAGATGCCAGGAAGGATTCAGAATCAGTCCCCACATACACATTGCATGTTGAGTTGGTTAGTGTGGGAGGGTTGCCTTGGCTGAGGCCTCTGATAATGCAGTGAACTGGAGAGATGGTTAGTGTGGGAGGGTTGCCTTGGCTGAGGCCTCTGATAATGCAGTGAACTGGAGAGATGGTTAGTGTGGGAGGGTTGCCTTGGCTGAGGCCTCTGATAATGCAGTGAACTGGAGAGATGGTTAGTGTGGGAGGGTTGCCTTGGCTGAGGCCTCAGATAATGCAGTGAACTGGAGAGATGGTTAGTGTGGGAGGGTTGACTTGGCTGAGGCCTCTGATAATGCAGTGAACTAGAGAGATGGTTAGTGTGGGAGGGTTGACTTGGCTGAGGCCTCTGATAATGCAGTGAACTGGAGAGATGGTTAGTGTGGGAGGGTTGACTTGGCTGAGGCCTCTGATAATGCAGTGAACTGGAGAGATGGTTAGTGTGGGAGGGTTGCCTTGGCTGAGGCCTCTGATAATGCAGTGAACTGGAGAGTTGGTTAGTGTGGGAGGGTTGCCTTGGCTGAGGCCTCTGATAATGCAGTGAACTGGAGAGTTGGTTAGTGTGGGAGGGTTGCCTTGGCTGAGGCCTCTGATAGTGAACTGGAGAGATTCCAGCACAACACTTTCATGCATTCGTAAAGTGCCGGAGTGTCTCTGAGGTCTCCTGTGTGTGTGTGTGTATTGTGTATGTGTGTGTGTGTGTGTGTGTGTGTGTGTCTTACTGAACTGTCCTACAGAATGTAACTCACACACAGTGTGTGCGTTGGACATATTTCAGAGCTCTGTGGAAAGAAAGCCAAGGCTTTATCGTAAGAGCAGAAACCACTCCAAAACTACTGACATCACACCTACACCTCCTCACATTCATCACATAATGTCACTCTCACTTTCTCCCATCTCTGTATCTCTGTTTAACTTTCTCCCCCTCTCTGTATCTCTGTTTAACTTTCTCCCCCCTCTCTGTATCTCTGTTTAACTTTCTCTCCCCCTCTCTGTATCTCTGTTTAACTTTCTCCCCCTCTCTGTATCTCTGTTTAACTTTCTCTCCCCCTCTCTGTATCTCTGTTTAACTTTCTCTCCCCCTCTCTGTATCTCTGTTTAACTTTCTCTCCCCCTCTCTGTATCTCTGTTTAACTTTCTCCCCCCTCTCTGTATCTCTGTTTAACTTTCTCCCCCTCTCTGTATCTCTGTTTAACTTTCTCCCCCCTCTCTGTATCTCTGTTTAACTTTCTCCCCCTCTCTGTATCTCTGTTTAACTTTCTCTCCCCCTCTCTGTATCTCTGTTTAACTTTCTCCCCCTCTCTGTATCTCTGTTTAACTTTCTCCCCCTCTCTGTATCTCTGTTTAACTTTTCTCCCCCTCTCTGTATCTCTGTTTAACTTTCTCCCCTCTCTGTATCTCTGTTTAACTTTCTCTCCCCCTCTCTGTATCTCTGTTTAACTTTCTCCCCCCCTCTCTGTATCTCTGTTTAACTTTCTCTCCCCCCTCTCTGTATCTCTGTTTAACTTTCTCTCCCCCTCTTAACTTTCTCTGTATCTCCCCCTCTCTGTATCTCTGTTTAACTTTTCTCTCTCTGTATCTCCCTTTCTCCCCCTCTCTGTATCTCTGTTTAACTTTCTCTCCCCCCTCTGTATCTCTGTTTAACTTTCTCCCCCCCTGTATCTCTGTATCTCTGTTTAACTTTCTCTCCCTGTTTAGCATCTCCCCCTCTCTGTATCTCTGTTTAACTTTCTCCCCCTCTCTGTATCTCTGTTTAACTTTCTCCCCCTCTCTGTATCTCTGTTTAACTTTCTCCCCCCTCTGTATCTCTGTTTAACTTTCTCTCCCCCTCTCTGTATCTCTGTTTAACTTTCTCCCCCTCTCTGTATCTCTGTTTAACTTTCTCCCTCTCTGTATCTCTGTTTAACTTTCTCTCCCCCCTCTGTATCTCTGTTTAACTCTCTTTATCTCTGTTTCTTTCTCCCCCTCTCTGTATCTCTGTTTAACTTTCTCCCCCTCTCTGTATCTCTGTTTAACTTTCTCCCCCCTGTATCTCTGTTTATCTCTGTATTCTGTTTAACTTTCTCCCCCTCTCTGTATCTCTGTTTAACTTTCTCCCCCTCTCTGTATCTCTGTTTAACTTTCTCTCCCCCTCTGTATCTCTGTTTAACTTTCTCCCCCCTCTGTATCTCTGTTTAACTTTCTCTCCCCCTCTCTGTATCTCTGTTTAACTTTCTCCCCCTCTCTGTATCTCTGTTTAACTTTCTCTCCCCCTCTCTGTATCTCTGTTTAACTTTTCCCCCTCTCTGTATCTCTGTTTAACTTTCTCTCCCCCTCTCTGTATCTCTGTTTAACTTTCTCCCCCTCTCTGTATCTCTGTTTAACTTTCTCCCCCTCTCTGTATCTCTGTTTAACTTTCTCTCCCCCTCTCTGTATCTCTGTTTAACTTTCTCCCCCTCTCTGTATCTCTGTTAAACTTTCTCCCCCTCTCTGTATCTCTGTTTAACTTTCTCTCCCCCTCTCTGTATCTCTGTTTAACTTTCTCTCCCCTCTCTGTATCTCTGTTAAACTTTCTCCCCCCTCTCTGTATCTCTGTTTAACTTTCTCCCCCTCTCTGTATCTCTGTTTAACTTTCTCTCCCCCTCTCTGTATCTCTGTTTAACTTTCTCCCCCTCTCTGTATCTCTGTTTAACTTTCTCTCCCCCTCTCTGTATCTCTGTTTAACTTTCTCCCCCTCTCTGTATCTCTGTTTAACTTTCTCCCCCTCTCTGTATCTCTGTTTAACTTTCTCCCCCCTCTCTGTATCTCTGTTTAACTTTCTCTCCCCCTCTCTGTATCTCTGTTTAACTTTCTCCCCCTCTCTGTATCTCTGTTTAACTTTCTCTCCCCTCTCTGTATCTCTGTTTAACTTTCTCTCCCCTCTCTGTATCTCTGTTTAACTTTCTCTGTATCCCCTCTCTGTATCTCTGTTTAACTTTCTCTCCCCCTCTCTGTATCTCTGTTTAACTTTCTCCCCCTCTCTGTATCTCTGTTTAACTTTCTCTCCCCCTCTCTGTATCTCTGTTTAACTTTCTTTCTCCCCCCTCTCTGTATCTCTGTTTAACTTTCTCCCCCTCTCTGTATCTCTGTTTAACTTTTTCTCTGTATCCCCCTCTCTGTATCTCTGTTTAACTTTCTCTCTGTATCCCCTCTCTGTATCTCTGTTTAACTTTCTCTCCCCCCCTCTCTGTATCTCTGTTTAACTTTCTCCCCCCTCTCTGTATCTCTGTTTAACTTTCTCCCCCTCTCTGTATCTCTGTTTAACTTTCTCCCCCCTCTCTGTATCTCTGTTTAACTTTCTTCCCCCTCTCTGTATCTCTGTTTAACTTTCTTCTCTGTATCTCTGTTTAACTTTCTCCTCTCTGTATCTCTGTTTAACTTTTCTCTCTGTATCTCTGTTTAACTTTCTCCCCCTCTCTGTATCTCTGTTTAACTTTCTCCCCCCTCTCTGTATCTCTGTTTAACTTTCTCCCCTCTCTGTATCTCTGTTTAACTTTCTCTCCCCCTCTCTGTATCTCTGTTTAACTTTCTCTCCCCCTCTCTGTATCTCTGTTTAACTTTCTCCCCCTCTCTGTATCTCTGTTTAACTTTCTCCCCCTCTCTTCTCTCCCCTCTCCCCTCTGTATCTCTGTTTAACTTTCTCTCCCCCTCTCTGTATCTCTGTTTAACTTTCTCTCCCCCTCTCTGTATCTCTGTTTAACTTTCTCCCCCTCTCTGTATCTCTGTTTACTTTCTCCCCTCTCTGTATTTCTCCCCCCCTCTCTGTATCTCTGTTTAACTTTCTCTCCCCCTCTCTGTATCTCTGTTTAACTTTCTCTCCCCTCTCTGTATCTCTGTTTAACTTTCTCTCCCCTCTCTGTATCTCTGTTTAACTTTCTCTCCCCTCTCTGTATCTCTGTTTAACTTTCTCCCCCTCTCTGTATCTCTGTTTAACTTTCTCTCCCCCTCTGTATCTCTGTTAAAGTTTCTCCCCCTCTCTGTATCTCTGTTTAACTTTCTCCCCCCTCTCTGTATCTCTGTTTAACTTTTCTCCCCCTCTCTGTATCTCTGTTTAACTTTCTCCCCCTCTCTGTATCTCTGTTTAACTTTCTCCCCCCTCTCTGTATCTCTGTTTAACTTTCTCTCCCCCTCTGTATCTCTGTTTATCTCTCTCTGTATCTCTGTTTAACTTTCTCCCCCTCTCTGTATCTCTGTTTAACTTTCTCCCCCCCCTCTCTGTATCTCTGTTTAACTTTCTCTCCCCCTCTCTGTATCTCTGTTTAACTTTCTCCCCCTCTCTGTATCTCTGTTTAACTTTCCCCTCTCTGTATCTCTGTTTAACTTTCTCCCCCTCTCTGTATCTCTGTTTAACTTTCTCTCCCCCTCTCTGTATCTCTGTTTAACTTTCTCTCCCCCTCTCTGTATCTCTGTTTAACTTTCTCTCCCCTCTCTGTATCTCTGTTTAACTCTCTCCCTCTCTGTATCTCTGTTTAACTTTTCTCCCCCTCTCTGTATCTCTGTTTAACTTTCTCCCCCCTCTGTATCTCTGTTTAACTTTCTCTCCCCCTCTCTGTATCTCTGTTTAACTTTCTCTCCCCTCTCTGTATCTCTGTTAACTTTCTCTCCCCCTCTGTATCTCTCTGTATCTCTGTTTAACTTTCTCTCCCCTCTCTGTATCTCTGTTTAACTTTCTCTCCCCCTCTCTGTATCTCTGTTTAACTTTCTCCCCTCTCTGTATCTCTGTTTAACTTTCTCTCCCCTCTCTGTATCTCTGTTTAACTTTCTCCCCCTCTCTGTATCTCTGTTTAACTTTCTCTCCCCCTCTCTGTATCTCTGTTTAACTTTCTCCCCCTCTCTGTATCTCTGTTTAACTTTCCCCCCCCCTCTCTGTATCTCTGTTTAACTTTCTCTCCCCCTCTCTGTATCTCTGTTTAACTTTCTCTCCCCCTCTCTGTATCTCTGTTTAACTTTCTCTCCCCCTCTCTGTATCTCTGTTTAACTTTCTCTCTCTCCCCCTCTCTGTTTAACTTCCCCCTCTCTGTATCTCTGTTTAACTTTTTCTCCCCCTCTCTGTATCTCTGTTTAACTTTCTCCCCCTCTCTGTATCTCTGTTTAACTTTCTCCCCTCTCTGTATCTCTGTTTAACTTTCTCCCCCTCTCTGTATCTCTGTCTTATCTCTGTTTAACTTTCTCTCCCCCTCTCTGTATCTATCTCTGTATCTCTGTTTAACTTTCTCCCCCTCTCTGTATCTCTGTTTAACTTTTCTCCCCCCCTCTGTATCTGTATCTCTGTTTATCTCTGTTTTCTCTCCCCCCTCTCTGTATCTCTGTTTAACTTTTCTCCCCCTCTCTGTATCTCTGTTTAACTTTCTCTCCCCCTCTCTGTATCTCTGTTTAACTTTCTCCCCCTCTCTGTATCTCTGTTTAACTTTCTCCCCCTCTCTGTATCTCTGTTTAACTTTCTCCCCCTCTCTGTATCTCTGTTTAACTTTCTCTCCCCCTCTCTGTATCTCTGTTTAATCTTTCTCCCCCCTCTCTGTATCTCTGTTTAACTTTCTCTCCCCTCTCTGTATCTCTGTTTAACTTTCTCCCCCCTCTCTGTATCTCTGTTTAACTTTCTCTCCCCCTCTCTGTATCTCTGTTTAACTTTCTCCCCCTCTCTGTATCTCTGTTTAACTCTCTCCCCCTCTCTGTATCTCTGTTTAACTTTCTCCCCCTCTCTGTATCTCTGTTTAACTTTCTCTCCCCCTCTCTGTATCTCTGTTTAACTTTCTCCCCTCTCTGTATCTCTGTTTCCCCCCCTCTCTGTATCTCTGTTTAACTTTCTCCCCCTCTCTGTATCTCTGTTTAACTTTCTCCCCCTCTCTGTATCTCTGTTTAACTTTCTCCCCCTCTCTGTATCTCTGTTTAACTGTATCTTCTCTCCCCCTCTCTGTATCTCTGTTTAACTTTCCCCCCTCTGTATCTCTGTTTAACTTTTCTCCCCCCTCTCTGTATCTCTGTTTAACTTTCTCCCCTCTCTGTATCTCTGTTTAACTTTCTCCCCCCTCTCTGTATCTCTGTTTAACTTTCTCCCCTCTCTGTATCTCTGTTTAACCCTCTCTGTATCTCTGTTTAACTTTCTCCCCCCTCTCTGTATCCCCTCTCTGTATCTCTGTTTAACTTTCTCACCCCTCTCTGTATCTCTGTTTAACTTTCTCCCCCCCCTCTCTGTATCTCTGTTTAACTTTCTCTCCCCTCTCTGTATCTCTGTTTAACTTTCTCTCCCCCTCTCTGTATCTCTGTTTAACTTTTCTCCCCCTCTCTGTATCTCTGTTTAACTTTCTCCCCCTCTCTGTATCTCTGTTTAACTTTCTCCCCCTCTCTGTATCTCTGTTTAACTTTCTCCCCCCTCTCTGTATCTCTGTTTAACTTTCTCTCCCCTCTCTGTATCTCTGTTTAACTTTCTCTCCCCCTCTCTGTATCTCTGTTTAACTTTCTCTCCCCCTCTCTGTATCTCTGTTTAACTTTCTCTCCCCTCTCTGTATCTCTGTTTAACTTTCTCTCCCCCCTCTCTGTATCTCTGTTTAACTTTCTCACCCCTCTCTGTATCTCTGTTTAACTTTCTCTCCCCCTCTCTGTATCTCCTTTCTCTCCCCTCTCTGTATCTCTGTTTAACTTTCTCTGTATCTCCCCTCTCTGTATCTCTGTTTAACTTTCTCTCCCCCTCTCTGTATCTCTGTTTAACTTTCTCTCCCCCTCTCTGTATCTCTGTTTAACTTTCTCTCCCCTCTCTGTATCTCTGTTTAACTTTCTCTCCCCCTCTCTGTATCTCTGTTTAACTTTCTCCCCTCTCTGTATCTCTGTTTAACTTTTCTCCCCTCTCTGTATCTCTGTTTAACTTTCTCCCCCTCTGTTTCTGTTTAACTTTCCCCCTCTCTGTATCTCTGTTTAACTTTCTCTCCCCTCTCTGTATCTCTGTTTAACTCCCCCTTCTGTATCTCCCCCCCTCTCTGTATCTCTGTTTAACTTTTCTCCCCTCTCTGTATCTCTGTTTAACTTTCTCTCCCCCTCTCTGTATCTCTGTTTAACTTTCTCCCCCTCTCTGTATCTCTGTTTAACTTTTCTCCCCCTCTCTGTATCTCTGTTTAACTTTCTCCCCCCTCTCTGTATCTCTGTTTAACTTTCTCTCCCCCTCTCTGTATCTCTGTTTAACTTTCTCCCCCTCTCTGTATCTCTGTTTAACTTTCTCCCCCTCTCTGTATCTCTGTTTAACTTTCTCTCCCCCCTCTCTGTATCTCTGTTTAACTTTCTCCCCCTCTGTATCTCTGTTTATCTCTGTTTAACTTTCTCCCCCTCTCTGTATCTCTGTTTAACTTTCTCTCCCCCTCTCTGTATCTCTGTTTAACTTTCTCTCCCCTCTCTGTATCTCTGTTTAACTTTCTCTCCCCCCCTCTGTATCTCTGTTTAACTTTCTCCCCCCTCTCTGTATCTCTGTTTAACTTTCTCCCCTCTCTGTATCTCTGTTTAACTTTCTCCCCCTCTCTGTATCTCTGTTTAACTTTCTCCCCCCCCTCTGTATCTCTGTTTAACTTTCTCCCCTCTGTATCTCTGTTTAACTTTCTCTCCCCCTCTCTGTATCTCTGTTTAACTTTCTCTCCCCTCTCTGTATCTCTGTTTAACTTTCTCCCCCTCTCTGTATCTCTGTTTAACTTTCTCCCCCCCCTCTCTGTATCTCTGTTTAACTTTCTCTCCCCCTCTCTGTATCTCTGTTTAACTTCTCTCCCCTCTCTGTATCTCTGTTTAACTTTCTCCCCCCTCTCTGTATCTCTGTTTAACTTTCTCCCCCTCTCTGTATCTCTGTTTAACTTTCTCCCCCTCTCTGTATCTCTGTTTAACTTTCTCCCCCTCTCTGTATCTCTGTTTAACTTTCTCTCCCCCTCTCTGTATCTCTGTTTAATCTCTGTATCTCTGTTTAACTTTCTCTCCCCCTCTCTGTATCTCTGTTTAACTTTCTCTCCCCCTCTCTGTATCTCTGTTTAACTTTCTCCCCCTCTCTGTATCTCTGTTTAACTTTCTCTGTATCTCCTTTCTCTCTGTATCTCTGTTTAACTTTTCTCCCCCCCTCTCTGTATCTCTGTTTAACTTTCTCTCCCCCTCTCTGTATCTCTGTTTTAACTTTCTCCCCCTCTCTGTATCTCTGTTTAACTTTCTCTCCCCCTCTCTGTATCTCTGTTTAACTTTCTCTCCCCTCTCTGTATCTCTGTTTAACTCTCTTATCTCCCTTTCTCCCCCTCTGTATCTCTGTTTAACTTTCTCCCCTCTCTGTATCTCTGTTTAACTTTTCCCCCCTCTCTGTATCTCTGTTTAACTTTCTCCCCCCTCTCTGTATCTCTGTTTAACTTTCTCCCCCTCTCTGTATCTCTGTTTAACTTTCTCCCCTCTCTGTATCTCTGTTTAACTTTCTCCCCTCTCTGTATCTCTGTTTAACTTTCTCTCTGTATCTCTGTTTAACTTTTCTCCCCTCTCTGTATCTCTGTTTAACTTTTCTCCCCTCTCTGTATCTCTGTTTAACTTCTCTCCCCCTCTCTGTATCTCTGTTTAACTTTCTCTCCCCCTCTCTGTATCTCTGTTTAACTTTCTCCCCTCTCTGTATCTCTGTTTAACTTTCCCTCTCTGTATCTCTGTTTAACTTTCCCCCCTCTGTATCTCTGTTTAACTTTTCTCCCCCTCTCTGTATCTCTGTTTAACTTTCTCTCCCCTTCTGTATCTCTGTTTAACTTTCTCTCTGTATCTCTGTTTAACTTTTCTCCCCTCTCTGTATCTCTGTTTAACTTTCTCCCCCTCTCTGTATCTCTGTTTAACTTTCTCCTCCCCTCTCTGTATCTCTGTTTAACTTTCTCTCCCCCTCTCTGTATCTCTGTTTTTCTCCCCCTCTCTGTATCTCTGTTTAACTTTCCCCTCTCTGTATCTCTGTTTAACTTTCCCCCTCTGTATCTCTGTTTAACTTTCTCCCTCCCCTCTCTGTATCTCTGTTTAACTTCTCTCCCCTCTCTGTATCTCTGTTTAACTTTCTCCCCCTCTCTGTATCTCTGTTTAACTTTCTCTCCCCCTCTGTATCTCTGTTTAACTTTCTCTCCCCTCTCTGTATCTCTGTTTAACTTTCTCTCCCCCTCTCTGTATCTCTGTTTAACTTTCTCCCCCTCTCTGTATCTCTGTTTAACTCCCCCCTCTCTGTATCTCTGTTTAACTTTCTCCCCCTGTTTCTGTATCTCTGTATTTGTTTTCTCCCCTCTCTGTATCTCTGTTTAACTTTCTCCCCCTCTCTGTATCTCTGTTTAATCTCTGTTTTCTCTCCCCCTCTCTGTATCTCTGTTTAACTTTCTCTCCCCCTCTCTGTATCTCTGTTTAACTTTCTCCCCCCTCTCTGTATCTCCCTCTGTTTCCCCTCTCTGTATCTCTGTTTAACTTTCTCCCCCCCTCTCTGTATCTCTGTTTAACTTTCTCTCCCCTCTCTGTATCTCTGTTTAACTTTCTCCCCCCTCTGTATCTCTGTTTAACTTTCCCCCTCTCTGTATCTCTGTTTAACTTTCTCTCCCCCCTCTCTGTATCTCTGTTTAACTTTCTCTCCCCTCTCTGTATCTCTGTTTAACTTTCTCTCCCCCTCTCTGTATCTCTGTTTAACTTTCTCTCTGTATCTCTGTTTAACTTTCTCCCCCCTCTCTGTATCTCTGTTTAACTTTCTCTCCCCCCTCTCTGTATCTCTGTTTAACTTTCTCCCCTCTCTGTATCTCTGTTTAACTTTCTCTCCCCCTCTCTGTATCTCTGTTTAACTTTCTCTCCCCCCTCTCTGTATCTCTGTTTAACCCTCTCTGTATCTCCTCTCCCCCTCTGTATCTCTGTTTAACTTTCTCTCCCCTCTCTGTATCTCTGTTTAACTTTCTCTCCCTCTCTGTATCTCTGTTTAACTTTCTCCCCCTCTCTGTATCTCTGTTTAACTTTCTCTCTGTATCTCTGTTTAACTTTCTCCCCTCTCTGTATCTCTGTTTAACTTTCTCTCCCTCTCTGTATCTCTGTTTAACTTTCTCCCCCTCTGTATCTCTGTTTAACTTTCTCCCCTCTCTGTATCTCTGTTTAACTTTCTCCCCCTCTCTGTATCTCTGTTTCCCCCTCTGTATCTCTGTTTAACTTTCTCCCCCCTCTGTATCTCTGTTTAACTTTCTCTCCCCCTCTCTGTATCTCTGTTTAACTTTCCCCCTCTCTGTATCTCTGTTTAACTTTCTCCCCCTCTCTGTATCTCTGTTTAACTTTTCTCCCCCTCTCTGTATCTCTGTTTAACTTTCTCTCCCCTCTCTGTATCTCTGTTTAACTTTCTCTCCCCCTCTCTGTATCTCTGTTTAACTTTCTCCCCTCTCTGTATCTCTGTTTAACTTTCTCCCCCTCTCTGTATCTCTGTTTAACTTTCTCCCCCTCTCTGTATCTCTGTTTAACTTTCTCTCCCCCTCTCTGTATCTCTGTTTAACTGTATCTCTTTCTCCCTCTCTGTATCTCTGTTTAACTTTCTCCCCCCTCTCTGTATCTCTGTTTAACTTTCTCTCCCCCTCTCTGTATCTCTGTTTAACTTTCTCTGTATCTCTGTTTAACCCCTCTCTGTATCTCTGTTTAACTTTCTCCCCTCTCTGTATCTCTGTTTAACTTTCTCCCCCTCTCTGTATCTCTGTTTAACTTTCTCTCCCTCTCTGTATCTCTGTTTAACTTTTCTCCCCCTCTCTGTATCTCTGTTTAACTTTCTCCCCCTCTCTGTATCTCTGTTTTTTCTCTCCCCCTCTCTGTATCTCTGTTTAACTTTCTCTCCCCCTCTCTGTATCTCTGTTTAACTTTCTCCCCCTCTCTGTATCTCTGTTTAACTTTCTCCCCCTCTCTGTATCTCTGTTGTATCTCTTTCTCCCCCTCTCTGTATCTCTGTTTAACTTTCTCCCCCTCTCTGTATCTCTGTTTAACTTTTCTCCCCCCTCTCTGTATCTCTGTTTAACTTTTCTCTCCCCTCTCTGTATCTCTGTTTAACTTTCTCTCCCTCTCTGTATCTCTGTTTAACTTTCTCCCCCTCTCTGTATCTCTGTTTTTCTCCCCCCCTCTCTCCCCCTGTTCTGTATCTCTGTTTAACTTTCTCTCCCCCTCTCTGTATCTCTGTTTAACTTTCTCCCCCTCTCTGTATCTCTGTTTAACTTTCTCCCCCCTCTTATCTCCTTTCTCTCCCCTCTCTGTATCTCTGTTTAACTTTCTCCCCCTCTCTGTATCTCTGTTTAACTTTCTCCCCTCTGTATCTCTGTTTAACTTTCTCTCTGTATCCCCTCTCTGTATCTCTGTTTAACTTTCTCCCCCTCTCTGTATCTCTGTTTAACTTTCTCCCCTCTCTGTATCTCTGTTTAACTTTCTCTCCCCTCTCTGTATCTCTGTTTAACTTTCTCTCCCCTCTCTGTATCTCTGTTTAACTTTCTCCCCCTCTCTGTATCTCTGTTTAACTTTTCTCCCCCTCTCTGTATCTCTGTTTAACTTTCTCTCCCCTCTCTGTATCTCTGTTTAACTTTCTCTCCCCTCTCTGTATCTCTGTTTAACTTTCTCCCCCCTCTTATCTCTCTTTAACTTTCTCTCCCCCTCTTATCTCTTTCTCCCCCCTCTCTGTATCTCTGTTTAACTTTCTCCCCCTCTCTGTATCTCTGTTTAACTTTCTCTCCCCCTCTCTGTATCTCTGTTTAACTTTCTCTCCCCTCTCTGTATCTCTGTTTAACTTTCTCCCCCTCTCTGTATCTCTGTTTAACTGTTTCTTTCTCCCCCCCTCTCTGTATCTCTGTTTAACTTTCTCTGTATCTCCCTCTCTGTATCTCTGTTTAACTTTCCCCCCTCTCTGTATCTCTGTTTAACTTTTCTCCCCTCTCTGTATCTCTGTTTAACTTTCTCCCCCCTCTCTGTATCTCTGTTTAACTTTCTCCCCTCTCTGTATCTCTGTTTAACTTTCTCCCCCTCTCTGTATCTCTGTTTAACTTTTCTCCCCCTCTCTGTATCTCTGTTTAACTTTCTCCCCCCTCTGTATCTCTGTTTAACATTTCTCCCCCCTCTCTGTATCTCTGTTTAACTTTCTCTCCCCCCTCTGTATCTCTGTTTAACTTTCTCTCCCCCTCTCTGTATCTCTGTTTAACTTTCTCCCCCTCTGTATCTCTGTTTAACCCTCTCTCTGTATCTCTGTTTAACTTTCTCCCCTCTCTGTATCTCTGTTTAACTTTCTCCCCCTCTCTGTATCTCTGTTTAACTTTCTCCCCCCCTCTCTGTATCTCTGTTTAACTTTCTCCCCCTCTCTGTATCTCTGTTTAACTTTCTCCCCCTCTCTGTATCTCTGTTTAACTTTTCTCCCCCTCTCTGTATCTCTGTTTAACTTTCTCTCCCCCCTCTGTATCTCTGTTTAACTTTCTCTCCCCTCTCTGTATCTCTGTTTAACTTTCTCTCCCCCTCTCTGTATCTCTGTTTAACTTTCTCCCCCTCTCTGTATCTCTGTTTAACTTTCTCCCCTCTCTGTATCTCTGTTTAACTTCTCTCCCCTCTCTGTATCTCTGTTTAACTTTCTCCCCCTCTCTGTATCTCTGTTTAACTTTCTCCCCTCTCTGTATCTCTGTTTAACTTTCTCCCCCTCTCTGTATCTCTGTTTAACTTTCTCCCCCCTCTGTATCTCTGTTTAACTTTCTCTCCCCTCTCTGTATCTCTGTTTAACTTTCTCTCCCCTCTCTGTATCTCTGTTTAACTTTCTCCCCCTCTCTGTATCTCTGTTTAACTTTCTCCCCTCTCTGTATCTCTGTTTAACTTTCTCCCCCTCTCTGTATCTCTGTTTAACTTTCTCCCCCTCTCTGTATCTCTGTTTAACTTTCTCTCCCCTCTCTGTATCTCTGTTTAACTTTCTCTCCCCTCTCTGTATCTCTGTTTAACTTTTCCCCCCTCCCCTCTCTGTATCTCTGTTTAACTTTCTCCCCCCTCTGTATCTCTGTTTAACTTTCTCTCCCCCTCTCTGTATCTCTGTTTAACTTTCTCTCTCCCCCTCTCTGTATCTCTGTTTAACTTTCTCCCCCTCTCTGTATCTCTGTTTAACTTCTCTCCCCCTCTCTGTATCTTTCTGTTTAACTGTTTCTCCCCCTCTCTGTATCTCTGTTTAACTTTCTCTCCCTCTCTGTATCTCTGTTTAACTTTCTCCCCCCTCTCTGTATCTCTGTTTAACTTTCTCTCCCCTCTCTGTATCTCTGTTTAACTTTCTCCCCCTCTCTGTATCTCTGTTTAACTTTCTCTCTGTATCCCCTCTCTGTATCTCTGTTTAACTTTCTCCCCCTCTCTGTATCTCTGTTTAACTTTCTCCCCCTCTCTGTATCTCTGTTTAACTTTCTCCCCCCTCTGTATCTCTGTTTAACTTTCTCCCCTCTGTATCTCTGTTTATCTCTCCCCTGTTTATCTCTGTTTTTCTCCCCCTCTCTGTATCTCTGTTTAACTTTCTCCCCCCTCTCTGTATCTCTGTTTAACTTTCTCTCCCCCTCTCTGTATCTCTGTTTAACTTTCTCTCCCCCTCTCTGTATCTCTGTTTAACTTTCTCCCCTCTCTGTATCTCTGTTTAACTTTCTCCCCCTCTCTGTATCTCTGTTTAACTTTCTCCCCCTCTCTGTATCTCTGTTTAACTTCCTCTCCCCCCCTCTGTATCTCTGTTTAACTTTCTCCCCCTCTCTGTATCTCTGTTTAACTTTTCCCCCCTCTCTGTATCCCCTCTCTGTATCTCTGTTTAACTTTCTCTCCCCCTCTCTGTATCTCTGTTTAACTTTCTCTCCCCCTCTCTGTATCTCTGTTTAACTTTCTCCCCCTCTCTGTATCTCTGTTTAACTTTCTCCCCCTCTCTGTATCTCCTCTCTGTATCTCTGTTTAACTTTCTCTCCCCTCTCTGTATCTCTGTTTAACTTTCTCCCCCTCTCTGTATCTCTGTTTAACTTTCTCCCCTCTCTGTATCTCTGTTTAACTTTCTCTCCCCCTCTCTGTATCTCTGTTTAACTTTCTCCCCCTCTGTATCTCTGTTTAACTTTCTCCCCCTCTCTGTATCTCTGTTTAACTTTCTCTCCCCTCTCTGTATCTCTGTTTAACTTTCTTTCTGTATCTCCTCTCTCCCCTCTCTGTATCTCTGTTTAACTTTCTCCCCCTCTCTGTATCTCTGTTTAACTTTCTCCCCCCTCTCTGTATCTCTGTTTAACTTTCTCCCCCTCTCTGTATCTCTGTTTAACTTTCTCTCCCCCTCTCTGTATCTCTGTTTAACTCTCCCCCTCTCTGTATCTCTGTTTAACTTTCTCCCCTCTCTGTATCTCTGTTTAACTTTCTCTCCCCCCTCTGTATCTCTGTTTAACTCCCCCCTCTGTATCCCCTCTCTGTATCTCTGTTTAACTTTCTCCCCCTCTCTGTATCTCTGTTTAACTTTCTCCCCCCTCTCTGTATCTCTGTTTAACTTTCTCTCCCCCTCTCTGTATCTCTGTTTAACTTTCTCCCCTCTCTGTATCTCTGTTTAACTTTCTCTCTCCCCTCTCTGTATCTCTGTTTAACTTTCTCCCCCCCTCTGTATCTCTGTTTAACTTTCTCTCCCCCTCTCTGTATCTCTGTTTAACTTTCTCCCCCTCTCTGTATCTCTGTTTAACTTCCTCTCCCCCTCTCTGTATCTCTGTTTAACTTTCTCCCCCTCTCTGTATCTCTGTTTAACTTCCTCTCCCCCCTCTCTGTATCTCTGTTTAATTTTCTCTCCCCCCTCTGTATCTCTGTTTAACTTTCTCCCCCTCTCTGTATCTCTGTTTAACTTTCTCTCCCCCTCTCTGTATCTCTGTTTAACTTTCTCCCCCCTCTCTGTATCTCTGTTTAACTTTCTCTCCTCCCTCTCTGTATCTCTGTTTAACTTTCTCTCCACCCATCTCTCTCTGTTTCTACTTCTTCCTCACTTTCACATTTTCTATCCCTCTATATCTCACTTTGCCTCTTCTACATCATTTTAGTCCACCCCCTCTCCCCTCATGAATTAGCCTCGTTCACCAGAAAAATAAAAGAAGTGAGAGACGTGGTGGTTTCCTGTGTTGTAAAAGAAGCGAGAGACGTGGTGGTTTCCTGTGTTGTAAAAGAAGTGAGAGACGTGGTGGTTCCTGTGTTGTAAAAGAAGTGAGAGACGTGGTGGTTTCCTGTGTTGTAAAAGAAGTGAGAGACGTGCTGGTTTCCTGTGTTGTAAAAGAAGTGAGAGACGTGGTGGTTTCCTGTGTTGTAAAAGAAGTTAGAGACGTGGTGGTTTCCTGTGTTGTAAAAGAAGTGAGAGACGTGGTGGTTTCCTGTGTTGTAAAAGAAGTGAGAGACGTGGTGGTTTCCTGTGTTGTAAAAGAAGTGAGAGACGTGGTGGTTTCCTGTGTTGTAAAAGAAGTGAGAGATGTGGTGGTTTCCTGTGTTGTAAAAGAAGTGAGAGACGTGGTGGTTTCCTGTGTTGTAAAAGAAGTGAGAGACGTGGTGGTTTCCTGTGTTGTAAAAGAAGTGAGAGACGTGGTGGTTTCCTGTGTTGTAAAAGAAGTGAGAGACGTGGTGGTTTCCTGTGTTGTAAAAGAAGTGAGAGACGTGGTGGTTCCTGTGTTGTAAAAGCGGGGTTATTAAAGAGCAGAAGAGCAGCTAACCGGAAATATAGCTTATGAAAACCTTTTAGGATCTTATTACAGATCAGAACTTCTGATAGGGTATTATTAATGTCCTCTACTGTGATTAATGTCCTCTACTGTGATTGATGTCCTCTACTGCGATTAATGTCCTCTACTGCGATTGATGTCCTCTACTGTGATTAATGTCCTCTACTGTGATTAATGTCCTCTACTGTGATTAATGTCCTCTACTGTGATTGATGTCCTCTACTGTGATTAATGTCCTCTACTGTGATTGATGTCCTCTACTGCGATTGATGTCCTCTACTGCGATTGATGTCCTCTACTGTGATTAATGTCCTCTACTGTGATTGATGTCCTCTACTGTGATTGATGTCCTCTACTGTGATTAATTTCCTCTACTGTGATTAATTTCCTCTACTGCGATTGAGGTCCTCTACTGTGATTAATGTCCTTTACTGTGATCGATGTCCTCTACTGCGATTGATGTCCTCTACTGTGATTAATGTCCTCTACTGTGATTGATGTCCTCTACTGTGATTGATGTCCTCTACTGTGATTAATTTCCTCTACTGCGATTGAGGTCCTCTACTGTGATTAATGTCCTTTACTGTGATCGATGTCCTCTACTGTGATTGATGTCCTCTACTGTGATTGATGTCCTCTACTGTGATTAATGTCCTCTACTGTGATTAATGTCCTCTACTGTGATTAATGTCCTCTACTGTGATTGATGTCCTCTACTGTGATTAATGTCCTCTACTGCGATTGAGGTCCTCTACTGTGATTAATGTCCTTTACTGTGATTAATGTCCTCTACTGCGATTGATGTCCTCTACTGTGATTAATGTCCTCTACTGTGATTGATGTCCTCTACTGTGATTGATGTCCTCTACTGTGATTAATTTCCTCTACTGCGATTGAGGTCCTCTACTGTGATTAATGTCCTTTACTGTGATCGATGTCCTCTACTGTGATTGATGTCCTCTACTGTGATTGATGTCCTCTACTGTGATTAATGTCCTCTACTGTGATTAATGTCCTCTACTGTGATTAATGTCCTCTACTGTGATTGATGTCCTCTACTGTGATTAATGTCCTCTACTGCGATTGAGGTCCTCTACTGTGATTAATGTCCTTTACTGTGATTAATGTCCTCTACTGCGATTGAGGTCCTCTACTGTGATTAATGTCCTCTACTGTGATTGATGTCCTCTACTACGGTTGATGTCCTCTACTGTGATTAATGTCCTCTACTGTGATTAATTTCCTCTACTGTGATTGATGTCCTGTACTGTGATTAATGTCCTCTACTGTGATTGATGTCCTCTATTGTGATTAATGTCCTCTACTGTGATTAATGTCCTCTACTGTGATTAATGTCCTCTACTGTGATTAATGTCCTCTACTGTGATTAATGTCCTCTACTGTAGAACTGTGCAGTCAGTTCTAAGGTTGTTTATAGGAAGGGAAGGGTCATGTTATGTCATAAAGGTTGTAGGCAGGATGGTTGTATAAGATGTGTTTATACCATTTAGCCTGTCACTTTCAAATGACCGTATGAACAAACAGATGGACATCCTCAAACCAACCAACAACCGTACATGGTAGCAAGTAGGTTTGGAACCGGTGTGTGGGGTGTTGGGCTTGGGTTGTAAAATTGTTTAGGGTGAATGTCAATGTCCCTGTGTCCCCTTTAGGCCACCGTCCACAGCCATGAAACTGGGTATCCAGCAGGCAGAGGCAGGGTGTCTCTACGAAGACAGGAAGGGAGGGGACACCCACACACCCTGCCTCCCCATACCAGGTACACACACACCCTGCCTCCCCATACCAGGTACACACACACACTCACACACACACACACACACACCCTGCCTCCCCATACCAGGTACACACACACACACACACACACACACCCTACTTCCCCATACCAGGTACACACACACACACCCTTCCCCCCCATACCAGGTACACACACACACCCTGCCTCCCCATACCAGGTACACACACACACACACACACACACACACACACACACACACACACACACACACACACCCTTCCCCCCCATACCAGGTACACACACACACCCTGCCTCCCCATACCAGGTACACACACACACCCTGCCTCCCCATACCAGGTACACACACACACACCCTGCCTCCCCATACCAGGTACACACACACACACACACACACACACACCCTGCCTCCCCATACCAGGTACACACACACACACACCCTGCCTCCCCATACCAGGTGCACACACACACACCCTGCCTCCCCATACCAGGTACACACACACACGCTGCCTCCCCATACCAGGTACACAGCCACACCCTGCCTCCCCATACCAGGTACACACACACACACACACACACACACACACACACACACACACACACACACACACACACACACACACACAGCACACACCCTTCCCCCCATACCAGGTACACACCAGGTACACACACACACACACACACACACACCCTAACCCCCCATACCAGGTACACACATACACAGACACACACACACACCCTGCCTCCCCATACCAGGTACACAGCCACACCCTGCCTCCCCATACCAGGTACACAGCCGCACCCTGCCTCCCCATACCAGGTACACATACACCCTGCCTCCCCATACCAGGTACACAGCCACACCTTGCCTCCCCATACCAGGTACACAGCCACACCCTGCCTCCCCATACCAGGTACACAGCCACACCCTGCCTCCCCATACCAGGTACACAGCCACACCCTGCCTCCCCATACCAGGTACACAGCCACACCCTGCCTCCCCATACCAGGTACACAGCCACACCCTGCCTGCCTCCCCATACCAGGTACACAGCCACACCCTGCCTCCCCATACCAGGTACACAGCCACACCCTGCCTCCCCATACCAGGTACACAGCCACACCCTGCCTCCCCATACCAGGTACACAGCCACACCCTGCCTCCCCATACCAGGTACACAGCCACACCCTGCCTCCCCATACCAGGTACACAGCCACACCCTGCCTCCCCATACCAGGTACACAGCCACACCCTGCCTCCCCATACCAGGTACACACACACCCCGCCTCTGGGTACCAGGAAAACACACACACACACACCACTTCCTGTCTCCTCTTACACACACACCCTGTCTCCCCATACACACACACCCTGTCTCCCCGTACACACACACCCTGTCTCCCCAGACACACACACCCTGTCTCCACGTACACACACACCCTGTCTTCCCATACACACACACCCTGTCTTCCCATACACACACACCCTGTCTTCCCACACACACACCCTGTCTCCCCATACACACACACCCTGTCTCCCCAGACACACACACCCTGTCTCCCCAGACACACACACCCTGTCTTCCCAGACACACACACCCTGTCTCCCCATACACACACACCCTGTCTCCCCAGACACACACACCCTGTCTCCCCAGACACACACCCCTGTCTCCCCAGACACACACACCCTGTCTTCCCAGACACACACACCCTGTCTCCCCATACACACACACCCTGTCTCCCCATACACACACACCCTGTCTCCCCAGACACACACACCCTGTCTTCCCAGACACACACACCCTGTCTTCCCAGACACACACACCCTGTCTCCCCATACACACACACCCTGTCTCCCCGTACACACACACCCTGTCTCCACGTACACACACACCCTGTCTCCACGACACACACACCCTGTCTTCCCATACACACACACCCTGTCTTCCCATACACACACACCCTGTCTTCCCATACACACACACCCTGTCTCCCCATACACACACACCCTGTCTCCCCATACACACACACCCTGTCTCCCCATACACACACATCCTGTCTCCCCATACACACACACCCTGTCTCCCCGTACACACACACCCTGTCTCCCCGTACACACACACCCTGTCTCCCCATACACACACACCCTGTCTCCCCATACGCACACATCCTGTCTCCTCTTACACACACACCCTGTCTCCCCATACACACACACCCTGTCTCCCCATACACACACACCCTGTCTTCCCATACACACACACCCTGTCTCCCCAGACACACACACCCTGTCTTCCCATACACACACACCCTGTCTCCCCATACACACACACCCTGTCTCCCCGTACACACACACCCTGTCTCCACGTACACACACACCCTGTCTCCACGTACACACACACCCTGTCTTCCCATAAACACACCCTGTCTTCCCATACACACACACCCTGTCTTCCCATACACACACACCCTGTCTCCCCATACACACACACCCTGTCTCCCCATACACACACACCCTGTCTCCCCATGCACACACACCCTGTCTCCCCATACACACACACCCTGTCTCCCCAGACACACACACCCTGTCTTCCCAGACACACACACCCTGTCTCCCCAGACACACACACCCTGTCTCCACGTACACACACACCCTGTCTCCCCATACACACACACCCTGTCTCCCCATACACACACACCCTGTCTCCCCATACACACACACCCTGTCTCCCCAGACACACACACCCTGTCTTCCCAGACACACACACCATGTCTTCCCAGACACACACACCCTGTCTCCCCATACACACACACCCTGTCTCCCCGTACACACACACCCTGTCTCCACGTACACACACACCCTGTCTCCACGTACACACACACCCTGTCTTCCCATACACACACACCCTGTCTTCCCATACACACACACCCTGTCTTCCCATACACACACACCCTGTCTCCCCATACACACACACCCTGTCTCCCCATACACACACACCCTGTCTCCCCATACACACACATCCTGTCTCCCCATACACACACACCCTGTCTCCCCGTACACACACACCCTGTCTCCCCACACACACACCCTGTCTCCCCATACACACACACCCTGTCTCCCCATACACACACATCCTGTCTCCTCTTACACACACACCCTGTCTCCCCATACACACACACCCTGTCTCCCCATACACACACACCCTGTCTTCCCATACACACACACCCTGTCTCCCCAGACACACACACCCTGTCTTCCCATACACACACACCCTGTCTCCCCATACACACACACCCTGTCTCCCCAGACACACACACCCTGTCTCCACGTACACACACACCGTGTCTCCCCAGACACACACACCCTGTCTCCCCAGACACACACACCCTGTCTCCCCAGACACACACATCCTGTCTCCACGTACACACACACCCTGTCTCCCCATACACACACTCCCTGTCTTCCCATACACACACACCCTGTCTCCCCAGACACACACACCCTGTCTTCCCATACACACACACCCTGTCTCCCCATACACACACACCCTGTCTCCCCAGACACACACACCCTGTCTCCACGTACACACACACCCTGTCTCCCCAGACACACACACCCTGTCTCCCCATACACACACACCCTGTCTCCCCATACACACACACCCTGTCTCCCCATACACACACAACCTGTCTCCCCATACACACACACCCTGTCTCCCCATACACACACACCCTGTCTCCCCATACACCCCATACACACACACCCTGTCTCCCCATACACACACACCCTGTCTCCCCAGACACACACACCCTGTCTCCCCATACACACACACCCTGTCTCCCCATACACACACACCCTGTCTCCCCATACACACACACCCTGTCTCCCCATACACACACACCCTGTCTCCCCAGACACACACACCCTGTCTCCCCAGACACACACACCCTGTCTCCCCATACACACACACCCTGTCTCCCCAGACACACACACCCTGTCTTCCCAGACACACACACCCTGTCTTCCCAGACACACACACCCTGTCTCCCCGTACACACACACCCTGTCTCCCCGTACACACACACCCTGTCTCCACGTACACACACACCCTGTCTTCCCGTACACACACACACCCTGTCTTCCCGTACACACACACCCTGTCTTCCCATACACACACACCCTGTCTCCCCATACACACACACCCTGTCTCCCCATACACACACACCCTGTCTCCCCATACACACACACCCTGTCTCCCCATACACACACACCCTGTCTCCCCAGACACACACACCCTGTCTCCCCAGACACACACACCCTGTCTTCCCAGACACACTGCCTGTCTCCCCATACACACACACCCTGTCTCCCCATACACACACACCCTGTCTCCCCATACACACACACCCTGTCTCCCCATACACACACAACCTGTCTCCCCATACACACACACCCTGTCTCCCCATACACACACACCCTGTCTCCCCATACACCCCATACACACACACCCTGTCTCCCCATACACACACACCCTGTCTCCCCATACACACACACCCTGTCTCCCCATACACACACACCCTGTCTCCCCATACACACACACCCTGTCTCCCCATACACACACACCCTGTCTCCCCAGACACACACACCCTGTCTCCCCAGACACACACACCCTGTCTCCCCATACACACACACCCTGTCTCCCCATTACACACACACCCTGTCTCCCCATACACACACACCCTGTCTCCCCATACACACACACCCTGTCTCCCCAGACACACACACCCTGTCTCCCCATACACACACACCCTGTCTCCCCATTACACACACACCCTGTCTCCCCATACACACACACCCTGTCTTCCCGTACACACACACCCTGTCTCCCCAGACACACACACCCTGTCTCCCCATACACACACACCCTGTCTCCCCATACACACACACCCTGTCTCCCCATACACACACACCCTGTCTCCCCAGACACACACACCCTGTCTCCCCATACACACACACCCTGTCTCCCCATTTACACACACACCCTGTCTCCCCATACACACACACCCTGTCTTCCCGTACACACACACCCTGTCTCCCCAGACACACACACCCTGTCTCCAGACACCACACCCTGTCTCCCCACAGACACACCTGTCTCCCCCAGACACACACCCTGTCTCCCCATACACACACACACCCTGTCTCCCCAGACACACACACCCTGTCTCCCCACACACACACCCTGTCTCCCCATTACACACACACCCTGTCTCCCCATACACACACACCCTGTCTTCCCGTACACACACACCCTGTCTCCCCAGACACACACACCCTGTCTCCCCAGAATCACACACCCTGTCTCCCCAGACACACACACCCTGTCTTCCCGGACACACACACCCTGTCTCCCCAGACACACACACCCTGTCTCCCCAGACACACACACCCTGTCTTCCCAGACACACACACCCTGTCTTCCCATACACACAGCCTGCCTCTGCGTACCAGGAACACTCACCCAAACACGCACATCCCGCCAGCTCTGGACACTTTTGAATTGATTTACAGCAGTATGGCAGGATTGAACCCTGTTATTCATTAATCATTAGTGCTAATGTTGTGCTGATGTTGTGTCAATGTTGTGCTGCTATCCCCTCCTGCTCAGAGCCCCCAGGGAAGTGTGTGTCTGTTCCTGATGAGCCGAGAGCATCTGGCCACTCTAGAACATCCAGCTATGCCAGCCAACAGTCCAAAGTGTCAGGTATCTAAACACCACGTCTGAACCAGATATTAATTACAAAAGGCTACGACCTATTATGAATTAAATAAGATTATGAATAGTATGTATGAATGTCTGAAAAGCCATAGCTTGCCCTCAGAGTTATCTTTGTGGTTGTGAAATCTGTCTCCATTAAGTGTCTGCCACTGTCATGTGGAGTGTAACATTGCCTACTCGTTCCCCATAGGCTATAGCTCAGGTCACTCACGTTCCTCCAGCCTATCAGAGCTCACACACAAGAGGAACCCCTCAGCGGGCTCCGCCTCCACAGGCATCGGCAGTATTCCTGAACCCAGCGTGGACCGGGGGGCTGAGAGGGAGGCCCGCTCTACACCTCCTGTCTCTGTCACCTGTTCCTGCTCCCCCGTGCCTGAACACCCCCCCACCCCCGCAAAGAGCTCTGCCTCCTCAGAGAGACTCAGCAGGTAATATCTACACACTTACTTACCTCTGACCTTTCAACCTGAACACCCCCCCCCTCCCCCACCCCCACACAGAGCTCTGCCTCCTCAGAGAGACTCAGCAGGTAATATCTACACACACACACTCACTCACCTCTGACCTTTCAACCTGAACACCCCCACACAGAGCTCTGCCTCCTCAGAGAGACTCAGCAGGTAATATCTACACACACACACTCACTCACCTCTGACCTTTCAACCTGAACACCCCCCCACCCCCACACAGAGCTCTGCCACTTCAGAGAGACTCAGCAGGTAATATCTACACACACACACTCACTCACCTCTGACCTTTCAACCTGAACACCCCCCCACCCCCACACAGAGCTCTGCCACCTCAGAGAGACTCAGCAGGTAATATCTACACACTCACTCACTCACCTCTGACCTTTCAACGGAGTATCACAATGTAATCATCAGACGAGAACAGTAGTCTGTTATGGTGCCTCTGGCAATGTTCCATCCCATCCACCCTTCTTTCTTTCTCACTTGTGTGTGTGTGCATGTGTGTGTATATAGATGGTGTGTGTGTGTATATACATGGTGTGTGTGTGTATATACATGGTGTGTGTGTGTACATACGTTGTGTGTGTGTGTGTGTACATACGTTGTGTGTGTGTGTGTGTACATACATGGTGTGTGTACATACGTTGTGTGTGTGTGTGTATATACATGGTGTGTGTGTGTACATACGTTGTGTGTGTGTGTGTGTATATACATGGTGTGTGTGTGTATATACATGGTGTGTGTGTATATACACATGGTGTGTGTGTGTATATACATGGTGTGTGTGTATATACACATGGTGTGTGTGTGTATATACATGGTGTGTGTGTGTATATACATGGTGTGTGTGTGTATATACATGGTGTGTGTGTGTATATACATGGTGTGTGTGTATATATACATGGTGTGTGTGTGTATATACATGGTGTGTGTGTGTATATACATGGTGTGTGTGTGTGTATATACATGGTGTGTGTGTGTGTGTGTATATACATGTGTGTGTGTGTGTGTATATACATGGTGTGTGTGTGTATATACATGGTGTGTGTGTGTATATACATGGTGTGTGTGTGTATATACATGTGTATATACATGTGTGTGTGTATATACATGGTGTGTGTACATACGTTGTGTGTGTGTGTGTCTCAGGTATCCAGTGAAGCAGAGCTCGGTGGAGTGTCAGCTGAAGAGGGTAGACGCCACACGGGTCGACGCTGACGACATCGTGGAGAAGATCCTCCAGAGCCAGGACTTCAGCCACGGCCTGCTGGACTCTAGCGCTGAGGGTACGCTCACCATGCTAGATGTTAGCTCAATGTTCAGAGCTAGACTTTACCCAGCTCAGACACTTAGACTAGCTCAGAGGGCTAGGCTTTACCCAGCTCAGACACTTAGACTAGCTCAGAGGGCTTTACCCAGCTCAGACACTTAGACTAGCTCAGAGGACTAGGCTTTACCCAGCTCAGACACTTAGACTAGCTCAGAGGATTAGGCTTTACCCAGCTCAGACACATAGACTAGCTCAGAGCACTAGGCTTTACCCAGCTCAGACACTTAGACTAGCTCAGAGGGCTTTACCCAGCTCAGTCACTTAGACTAGCTCAGAGGGCTAGACTTTACCCAGCTCAGTCACTTAGACTAGCTCAGAGCACTAGGCTTTACCCAGCTCAGACACTTAGACTAGCTCAGAGGGCTTTACCCAGCTCAGTCACTTAGACTAGCTCAGAGCACTAGGCTTTACCCAGCTCAGTCACTTAGACTAGCTCAGAGGGCTTTACCCAGCTCAGTCACTTAGACTAGCTCAGAGGGCTTTACCCAGCTCAGTCACTTAGACTAGCTCAGAGGGCTAGACTTTACCCAGCTCAGTCACTTAGACTAGCTCAGAGCACTAGACTTTACCCAGCTCTCTTTCTTCAGAGACTGCAGCCAAGATTTAGTGGAGTCTATTGTAGAGGAAACTGTTTCCATGGATACTAGCAGGAATATAGGCCATAGTGGAGAGAGAGTTTAGTATGTGAGAGATGACTCCTGGCAGAGCTCTGCATAAACCAGTCACATCAGACAGACTCTACTGTCCTGTACACATCACAAGTAATGGTTACTTTCTTCTGCTTTTTAAAAATGTATTTTTATTTCACCTTTATTTAACCAGGTAGGCCAGATCACCTTTATTTAACCAGGTAGGCTAGTTGAGAACAAGTTCTCATTTGCAACTGCGACCTGGCCAAGATAAAGCAAAGCAGTGTGACACAGACAACAACACAGAGTTACACATGGAATAAACAATAAACAAGCCAATAACACAAACAGGTCAATGACACATTAGAGAAAAGAAAGTCTATATACAGTGTGTTCAAAAGGCATGAGGAAGTAAGGCAATAAATAGGCCATAGGAGCGAATAATTACAATTTAGCAGATTAACACTAGAGTGATAAATGAGCAGATGATGATATGCAAGTAGAGATATTGGTGTGCAAAAGGGCAGAAAAGTAAATAAAAACAGTATGGGGATGAGGTAGGTAGATTGGGTGGGCTATTTACAGATGGACTGCGTACAGCTGCAGTGATCGGTTAGCTGCTCAGATAGTTCATGTTTAAAGTTGGTGAGGGAAATAAAAGTCTCCAACTTCAGCGATTTTTGCAATTCTTTCCAGTCACTGGCAGCAGAGAACTGGTAGGAAAGGCGGTGTTGGCTTTGGGGATGATCAGTGAGATATACCTGGTGGAACGTGTGCTACGGGTGGGTGTTGTTATCGTGACCAGTAAACTGAGATAAGGCAGAGCTTTACCTAGACTTATAGATGACCTGTAGCCAGTGGGTCTGGCGACGAATATGTAGCGAGGGCCAGCCAACTAGAGCATACAGGTCGCAGTGGTGGGTGGTATAAGGTGATTTGGTAACAAAACAGATGGCACTGTGATAGACTGCATCCAGTTTGCTCAGTAGAGTGTTGGAAGCTATTTTGTCGATGACATCGCCGAAGTCGAGGATCGGAGGATAGTCAGTTTTACTAGGGTAAGTTTGGCGGCGTGAGTGAAGGAGGCTTTGTTGCGAAATAGAAAGCCGATTCTAGATTTGATTTTGGATTGGAGATGTTTAATATGAGTCTGGAAGGACTCTAATGGACTCTAAAGGTACCTAATGGACTTTTTGATTAGCTATTTCAGTTGACTCGTTTTTTCAAAGCCCCTTAACTCCCTGTCTCTCTCACTGTAAATCCCCTCCACTCCCTGTCTCTCTCACAGTAAAGCCTCTCCACTCCCTGTCTCTCTATTGTAAAGCCCCTCCACTCCCTGTCTCTCTCACTGTAAATCCCCTCCACTCCCTGTCTCTCTCACAGTAAAGCCTCTCCACTCCCTGTCTCTCTATTGTAAAGCCCCTCCACTCCCTGTCTCTCTCACAGTAAAGCCTCTCCACTCCCTGTCTCTCTATTTTAAAGCCTCTCCACTCCCTGTCTCTCTCACAGTAAAGCCTCTCCACTCCCTGTCTCTCTATTGTAAGGCCCCTCCACTCCCTGTCTCACTCACAGTAAAGCCTCTCCACTCCCTGTCTCTCACAGTAAAGCCCCTCCACTCCCTGTCTCACTCACAGTAAAGCCCCTCCACTCCCTGTCTCACTCACAGTAAAGCCCCTCCACTCCCTGTCTCTCTATTGTAAAGCCCCTCCACTCCCTGTCTCTCTCACAGTAAAGCCCCTCCACTCCCTGTCTCTCTCACTGTAAATCCCCTCCACTCCCTGTCTCTCTATTGTAAAGCCCCTCCACTCCGTCTCTCTCACTGTAAAGCCCCTCCACTCCCTGTCTCTCTCACAGTAAAGCCTCTCCACTCCCTGTCTCTCTATTGTAAAGCCCCTCCACTCCCTGTCTCTCTCACGGTAAAGCCTCTCCACTCCCGGTCTCTCTCACGGTAAAGCCTCTCCACTCCCTGTCTCTCTATTGTAAAGCCCCTCCACTCCCTGTCTCTCTATTGTAAAGCCTCTCCACTCCCTGTCTCTCTATTGTAAAGCCTCTCCACTCCCTGTCTCTCTCACGGTAAAGCCTCTCCACTCCCTGTCTCTCTCACGGTAAAGCCTCTCCACTCCCTGTCTCTCTCACGGTAAATCCCCTCCACTCCCTGTCTCTCTATTGTAAAGCCCCTCCACTCCCTGTCTCTCTATTGTAAAGCCTCTCCACTTCCCGTCTCTCTATTGTAAAGCCTCTCCACTCACTGTCTCTCTATTGTAAAGCCTCTCCACTCCCTGTCTCTCTCACAGTAAAACCTCTCCACTCCCTGTCTCTCTCACGGTAAAGCCTCTCCACTCCCTGTCTCTCTCACAGTAAAGCCCCTCCACTCCCTGTCTCTCTATTGTAAAGCCCCTCCTCTCCCTGTCTCTCTCACGGTAAAGCCCCTCCACTCCCTGTCTCTCTCACGGTAAAGCCCCTCCACTCCCTGTCTCTCACGGTAAAGCCCCTCCACTCCCTGTCTCTCTCACAGTAAAGCCCCTCCACTCCCTGTCTCTCTCACGGTAAAGCCCCTCCACTCCCTGTCTCTCTCACGGTAAAGCCCATCCACTCCCTGTCTCTCTCACGGTAAAGCGCCTCCACTCCCTGTCTCTCTCACGGTAAAGCCCCTCCACTCCCTGTCTCTCTCACGGTAAAGCCCCTCCACTCCCTGTCTCTCTCACGTCAAAGCCCCTCCACTCCCTGTCTCTCTCACGGTAAAGCCCCTCCACTCCCTGTCTCACTCACGGTAAAGCCCCTCCACTCCCTGTCTCATTCACAGTAAAGCCCCTCCACTCCGTCTCACTCACAGTAAAGCCCCTCCACTCCCTGTCTCTCTCACGGTAAAGCCCCTCCACTCCCTGTCTCACTCACAGTAAAGCCCCTCCACTCCCTGTCTCTCTCACGGTAAAGCCCCTCTACTCCCTTTCTCTCTCAAACTAAAGAATGTTTGTCAATAACCACTTATTTTTAGATGGCTAAGCAAATAACCACAGGCCATTTTGGCAGCGTGGCAACCTTGCCTTGATTGACAGTTTCTTGTTTGTGCGTTACAGAGGAGGGGCTCAGGCTGTTTGTTGGTCCTGGTGGAAGCACAGCGCTGGGAAGCCAACACACCAGGTGGGTGACATTATTACCTAATGCATCAGAAAGTGGGTGACACCATAGAGATTGAATGACTACAAAGGGACACACAGGCACTCCTAGCAACAATCACTGTCACTGAATCACGGATAACAGATAACATTTAAAGGGATAGGGCACAATTTTGTCAATTAACTATCTACCTCTAACTTCCTTCATACTGGACACAGACAAAAAACATGTATCCATTAAGTAGATAAAATACTTAATTGTCAAAATCTTGCACTGTCCCTTTAATGCACAAGGGCCAATCGATAGAATATATGATTAATAGAATGTGATTGTTTGTTGTGAAGTGTTTTTCAGTAACACCCTTTCACTTGTTTGGTGTGAGTTGTTGCTGGTTGGATAATAACGTGTGTGACGTTCTCTTTCAGGGTTGGCGCGGGGCCCTACGAGCAGGTGGTGATCAGACGCTAGCCCTCTGGGAGTGGATGTGTCTCATAAGGTGCCAGAACACCACAGAGTCTGACAGAGGGAAATAGTTCTCACCTCTATGCAGGACAAACATTTTGTTCCAATGGGAGTCCAGGTCTGAGGTGTGGAACCTGTGTAAGCCTGCTCCCCTAGTGTTGAAGCCAGGAGGTGACCTGAAGTTCATGATTACAACTTGTTCAATAACTTTCAGAAGAAAGAGGATATATTGATATATATACACACACTGTGCAGTCAGAAAGTATTGAGACCCCTTGATTCTTTCCACA
Organism: Oncorhynchus nerka; assembly: GCF_034236695.1. Taxonomy (NCBI): domain Eukaryota; kingdom Metazoa; phylum Chordata; class Actinopteri; order Salmoniformes; family Salmonidae; genus Oncorhynchus; species Oncorhynchus nerka. The sequence continues at coordinate 38,871,267 of NC_088424.1, forward strand.
TTTTGTTACAGTCTTATTCTAAAATGGATTATATAATATATATATATATATATATATATATATATATATTCAATCTACACACAAAACCCCATAAAGACAAAAACAATTTTTTGACATTTATTAAAAGTGGAAATATCATATTTACATAAGTATTCAGACCCTTTACTCAGTACTGTGTTGAAGCACATTTGGCAGCGATTACAGCCCTGAGTCTTCTTGGGTATGACACTACAAGCTTGGCACACCTGTATTTGGGGAGTTTCTCCCATTCTTCTCTGCAGATCCTCTCAAGCTCTTTCAGGATGGATGGGGAGCATCGCTGCACAGCTATTTTCAGGTCTCTCCAGAGATGTTCGATCGGGTTAAAGTGTGGGTTCTGGCTGGGCCACTCAAGGACATTCAGATACTTGTCCTAAAGCCACTCCTGCATTTTCTTGGCTGTGTGCTTTGGGTCGCTGTCCTTTTGGAAGGTGAACCTTCGCCCCAGTCTGAGGTCCTAAGCGCTTTGGAGCAGGTTTTCATCAAGGATCTCTCTGTACTTTTCTCCGTTAATCTTTTCTTCGATCCTGACTAGTCTCCCAGTCCCTGCCACTGAAAAACATCCCCACAGCATGATGCTGCCACCAACATGCGTCAGGCAAACTCCAAGTGGGTAGACATGTGCCTTTTACTGAGGAGTGGCTTCCATCTGGCCACTCTACCATAAAAGCCTGATTGGTTGAGTGCTGCAGAGATGGTTGTCCTTCTGGAAGTTTCTCCCATCTCCACAGAGGAACTGGAGCTCTTTCAGAGTGACCTTTGGGTTCTTGTTCACCTCCCAAACCTCCCCCGACCCTTCTCCCAACCCTTCTCCCCCGAAGTGGCCAGCTCTAGGAAGAGTCTTGGTGGTTCCAATATTCTTCCATTTAATAATGAAGGAGGCCACTGTGTTCTTGGGGACCTTCAATGCTGCAGAAATATTTTGGTACCTTTCCCCAGATCTGTGCCTCAACACAATCCTGTTTTCGAGCTCTACGGACAATTCCTTCGACCTCATGGCTTGGTTTTTGCTCTGACGTGCACTGTCAACTGTGGAACCTTATATAGACAGGTGTGTGCCTTTCCAAATCATGAAAAAACAAAACAATTTTAGAATAAGGCTGCAACGTAACAAAATGTGGAAAAAGGGAAGGGGTCTGAATACTTTCCGAATGCAATGTATATATTGAGTACTGTTGGAATTAACTGTGCAGAGTGGTATAATGTTCTCTACCCAGAGAGGCTAGACTTTCAATGCTGCAGTACTTCTGTTCAATGAAGACTTCTTGTTATACAAGTAGGAGAATGCTCAGCTCTTACAACAAAAAGGGCTTGTTGTTTTTTTAAATGTTTTTTTAGTCCTTCCAAATGGTTCTAGGTTACTCTGGGAGGTATTTTGTCATTTACTGTTTTATTGTTTGGTATGTTGCTGCTTGATATGTTCACTGTGTAAAATGTGTAGTATTTCACACACACAGGTGTTTTAACTGACAAAGTGTGGCAATGAGCTGGTTTCATTTTCCACAAGGACCTTAAAACTGACTAAAGAACTATACACAGACAGCTTGCCTGACGTCACCGACCTACAGGTGCCCTATTCTGTCAAATGAACAAAGATGAACTGGCATATCTGTTTAGCTATACATGGAGGCCCGAGTGGCAAGCACATCATTAGCTCAAGAACATTATTAAGATTCTATGAGCAGAGAAATTATATAAGTGCCAGATGGGGTTGCCTCTTGGCTCCTTACGATGAAGTAATGAAAGGAGGAAAAAGCAAAGGGAGGAGGAGTGTCAACATCAGATGGAGGTGAAGAAGATGTCCTTGAAGCTATAGATTAGGGTTAAGGTTTCAAATCCTCAGGAAAAATGGTTATACAGTAAATGTACTATGCTCTATGATCCCAAAACGGACAGTTCAGTTCACACTGTGTTGCTTTGATATACAAAACTGTATTGGGAGAGAAGTCTCCTTGGTCAGAAAACGTTAATCTTTTCAGAAAGCTTATTTTCATACAAAAACAGGCACTCCTAGCAACAACTACTAGTAAGTAGGAGGGAAAACTGATTTAGGGACAGTAAACATGGTTGACGTTTGGAAAGTGGGGCAAGTACAGCTTCACTCAAGAGAAGATGGAGTCAGTCAAGTACAGCGATCAAACCAAGATGTTAAGAGTCCTGCCAAACCATCAACTATCTGCAAGGCCAAACATGACATTTCTATAAACGTTTGTCTTGTTCAGTGCTTTGTTGAAATACTGTTTGTGGAGTTTGTTATATCCATGATGTAAGTGTTACATCATTCAACTTCACATTCAGACTAGTTCTTGTGATTGTGTATGTTAATACTCTTGCATTTGTCGGTTTTTACTGGTATGAATAAATTAGAGAAAGAATGCTCTTCAAATCAAATGTTATTGGTCACATACACATGGTTAGCAGATGTTAATGGTCACATACACATGGTTAGATGTTAATGCGAGTGTAGCGAAATGCTTGTGCTGCTCGTTCTGACAATGTAGTAATATCTGACAAGTAATCTAACAAATTCACAACTACATTATACACACAAATGTAAAGGGATGAATAAGAATAGGTACATATATATACAGTGGCTGACTAAATACTTTTTTGCCCCACTGTATGTCTATGTTAGTGATGGCTGTTTAACAGTATGATGGCCTTGAGATAGAAGCTGTTTTTCAGTCTCTCGGTCCCAGCTTTGATCCACCTGTACTGACCTCGTCTTCTGGATAGTAGTGGAGTGAACAGGCAGTGGATCGGGTGGTTGTTGTCCTTGATCTTTATGGCCTTCCTGTGACATTGGGCGCTGTAGGTGTCCTGGAGGGCAGGTCGTTTGCCCCCGGTGATGCGTTGTGCAGACTGTGTTACCCTCTGGAGAGCCTTGCAGTTGAGGGCGGTGCAGTTACCGTACCAGGCCGTGATACAGCCAGACAGGATGCTCTCGATTGTGTATCTGTAAAAATGTGTGAGTGTTTTAGGTGACAAGACTAATTTCTTCAGCCTCCTGACCTCACCTCCCTGTAGACCGTCTCGTCGTTGTTGGTAATCAGGCCTACAACTGTAGTGTTGTCTGCAAACTTGAATATTTGAGTTGGAAGCTTGCATGTCCACGCAGTTATGGGTGAACAGGGAGTACAGGAGAGGGCTGAGAACGCACCCTTGTGGGGCCCCAGTGTTGAGGATCAGCAGGGTGGAGATTTTGTTTCCTACCTTCACCACCTGGTGGCGGCCCGTCAGGAAGTCCAGGACTCAGGATGTTAAACTTTTATGACTTTCTTGTTTGTCCAATTCATACCCTTATCGTACTGTTTGTACCTTTATTATGTTGATATCCTACTCTGCTTGTTGTTTTTACCGTTATTTCTATAGACTGATGTTGCAAGTGCAGGTCCCACATTGTTCAATGTCCTAAATGTTGGAAGATTGTGAATTGGGATACAGTATAGAAGTAACAAACACACATGCTGTGTTGTTCTGTAAAGTAATAAAACAATACAATTTATTTAAGAAACAACAGCTCTTGCTCAATAGATTTAGATTTTTTTCCCTATCCCCTGCTAAACTGTGGCCTACTTTTCCTTCCTGGCAGCTACAAAACCCAAATGTAGTATGTATGTTGTCATGGTGAAAACGTGTTTCTTGTTTTCGATACAATAGATATCCTAGTACTTAATTCAGTCCCATGGGATGGGAATATTGATGGATGGATGCTTCAAAAGCAGCTAGTGATATTTAAACAGTGAATCCATGCTGACTCAGAGAGCTGTTACATAACTGCTGTCAGTAGTACTCAACACAGTGGGGGTTGAGAAAGGGCTCAGGGCTGCTCGTCACCGCCAGTCTGGCAGTCCTGCCTCTGGGTGAGATGCTTACAAAGTACCAGAGGACAGATGGCTGGCTACCGTGGCTATATACTATCACTGGCAGGGAGGGAGCGTTCCTGGAACACAGAGCTGCTACAATAGATTGTAAATGTGATGCTGATTTTTGCAGCGTGAAAAGGCCCATATATTATAGCAAGGAGGGGAGGAACGGATACATGCAGTGAAGAACTGTCTTTCAACCCACCTTTAGAATATGTGGGAGAAGGGACTTGCATGACTGGATGGTCAGAGAATACTGCAGTGATTAAGGGGGAATGAACCAGCAACCCTACCTCCTGTGTAATAAGGGCCCAGACATCATGTTAAAAGCCGTTTTCAGGTCTCTCCAGAGATGTTCGATTGGGTTAAAGTGCGGGTTCTGGCTTGGCCACTCAAGGACATTCAGAGACTTGTCCCAAAGCCACTCCTGCGTTGTCTTGGCTGTGTGCTTAGGGTCGTTGTCCTTTTGGAAGGGGTCGATGTTTTCAAATGGAGGAAGAGTAGTCGGAATAAATCAAAGATTGACAGATTACTTGTGTACATAGCTAGGACTGAAGGTATGCAAATTATGAAAGACACAGTAGCTACCCCAACATTGAACCAGTATCTGGGCCGAGGAGGAGACGATGAGAATATGACCTACTCCAGTGCTAGCCTCTCTACACTGGCTTCCTGTTAAGTCAAGGGCTCATTTAAAGGTTTTACTGCTAACCTACAAAGCATTACATGGGCTTGCTCCTACCTATATTTCCGATTTGGTCCTGCCGTACATACCTACATGTACGCTACGATCACAAGACGCAGGCCTCCTTATTGTCCTTACAATTTCTAAGCAAGCAGCTGGAGACAGGACTTTCTCCTATAGAGCTCCATTTTTATGGAATGGTCTGCCTATCCATATCAGAGACGCAGACTCTGTCTCAACCTTTAAGTCTTTATTGAAGACTCATCTCTTCAGTAGGTCCTATAATTGAGTGTAGTCTGGCCCAGGGGTGTGAAGGTGAATGGAAAGGCACTGGAGCGACGAACCGCCCTTGGGGTCTCTGCCTGGCCGGTTCCCCTCTCCACTGGGATTCTCTCCCTCTAACCCTATTACAGGGGCTGAGTCACTGGCTTACTGGTGCTCCTCCATGCCACCCCTAGGAGGGGTGCGTCACTTGAGTAGGTTGAGTCACTGACGTGATCTTCCTGTCTGGGTTGGCGTCCCCCTTCGGGTTCGTGCCTTGGGGGAGATCTTCGTGGGCTATACTCAGCCTTGTCTCAGGGTAGTAAGTTGGTGGTTTGAAGATATCCCTCTAGTGGTGTGGGGGCTGTGCTTTGGCAAAGTGGGTGGGGTTATATCCTGCCTGGTTGGCCCTGTCCAGCGGTATCGTCGGATGGGGCCACAGCGTCTCCAGACCCCTCCTATCTCAGCCTCCAGTATTTATGCTGCAATAGTTTGTGTCAGGGGGCTAGGGTCATTCTGTTATATCTGGAGTATTTCTCTTGTCTTACCCGGTGTCCTGTGAATTGAAGTATGCTCCCTTTAATTATCTTTCTTTCTCTTTCTCTCTGAGGACCTGAGCCCTAGGACCATGCCTCAGGACAACCTGGCTTTACTCATTGCTGTCCCCAGTCCACCTGGCCGTGCTGCTGCTCCAGTTTCAACTGTTCTGCCTGAGGCTATGGAACCCTGATCTGTTCCCTGGACGTGCTACCTTGTCCCGGACCTTCTGTTTTCGAAGACAGCACCTGCTCTCTCTAACTCTGAATGATCGGCTATGAAAAGCTAACTGACATTTACTCCTGAGGTGCTGACCTGTTGCACCCTCTACATCCACATCCGCATTATTGTTTGACCCTGCTGGTCATCTACGAACGTTTTAACATCTTGGCCATGTACTGTTATAATCTCCACCCGGCACAGCCAGAAGAGGACTGACCACCCCTCAGAGGATGATTCCTCTCCAGGTTTCTTCCTAGGTTCCTGCCTTTCTAGGGAGTTTTTCCTAGCCACCGGGCTTCTACATCTGCATTGCTTGCTGTTTGGGGTTTTCGGCTGGGTTTCTGTACAGCACTTTGTGACATCGGCGGATGTCAAAATAGCTGTATAAATACATTTGATTTATTGATGACTTATTCAACGTCTCCCCCTCTGCCACAAACACACAGAACAGGAGAAAAACATAATGAAATGTATTACTATAAGAAATTACAGTCAATTATTCAAAACGACTATCATTGCATGCTCACCAATCAGTGAATGCAGTGAGCCAAAGATCTTGAATTCCTCGATACAGTTACTGTACTTTGGTACTCATTCACGAAAGTCACTCATTGGACGAACGGCGTTCGTTGCCTTTTCCGGTCTTCTCCTGGCAGCGGCAGTTACGTGCGTACCATTTTCTCCTACTGTTGCCGAAGAAACTCAGCTAGCAAGATAGATCTACAAAGTAAGGTTTTGTGGGCCATAATCTGGTGCTAGGTTATTGTAGAATATAGTTTTCCGCAACTATTGACGGTTTCAAACCCCGCTTTAATGGCGTTATAGTCAGAAGCATCGATTGTGTAAGCTAGCGTTAGCGTTAGCGGCTAATTTCCCGCATTTGTGGATCGACAGCCTGGGATCCTCGCATTATGGCCAACAACACTGTAGCCGGGAATCAGCAACAAGGACAGGCTGTGAACAAGATTGGCCCTAACCCTGGAAAACATGGCAACAACTTGCCTCTCTGGGGAAACGAAAAGACTATGAACTTGAACCCTATGGTCCTCACCAACGTGCTCTCATCTCCATATTTCAAGGTTCAGCTCTATGAACTGAAAACCTACCATGAGGTGGTGGATGAAATATATTTCAAGGTAACCAGACCGATGCTGGCTAACGTTACTATACTAGCTAAAGTTGGTTAGCTACCTTATGTAGCGGTTTGAACGTATTGGTAAATTGCTAACTTAACTGGCTAAATGGTTCAGTGGCAGGTAGCTAGCTTTTGCTTAACGCTGTTTTTCGTATTATTTGGCAGTATCATCTCAAATGGTTCCTAACGTGTTTGTTAGATAACTAACTTCGCTAGCGTGCTAGCCACCGCTAACCTGACCCTATTTTCAGTTCTGTTTACTAATTTGAGTGGGTTGCAACGTTAGCTAGCTATGTAGCTAAGTTAACTAGCTAACGTCTCTTAGGTTTTCCTCTCGGTCTGTAGCTAAGTTAACTGCTGATAATTAAAATTGTGTTGGAATTAACGTTACTGTAGCTAGTTAACGTTAGCTGGCTCGCCAGTCAGGTAAACTCTAGTGTTATGTTAGCCTATTAATACACGCTAACTACATTTAGCACCTAATTAGTATTGCTGAAGAGATCTTTCCGTAGCCCGGACGCACGCTCAGTTTTGAACGTGAACAAGCATCGCTTGCAATACGGTTTTGGAAACATAAGAAACGTAGCTATTTTTCATATCAGCGAGAAATTGTTCTAAAATGGTTAATTGGGGCGACCACCCGTGCTCATTAGCTATCCAGCATGCTCCGAACTAACCCAAAGCCCGGCGAATTTTACGGTTGAAAGGCATTGTATCCCCCGTGGACAGGTTTGTACGTTCAGGCTGCAAAGGCATCGATTTCCGCCTTGTCGCGATTTAATGGCGAGAAGGCAGTTAAAAAAAGGGAAGTGTGTGTACTTTATGAAACACTTTTCCACCATGGCTAATGTCTAGGAATCCTAGTCCCAGATGTTGCATATCGTGTTCAGTCAATCGGGGTGCCGAAGTCTGTTGTTTACCTCTGGCTGAACGCTGGGCACATCAGGAAGGAGCATTAGACGCTCTAGGATGGCAATAGGCATCCGAACACCTGTGTGTAACACAAGAAAGCCTACAGAAACGTGTTGTAATTGAAACATGCTGTCGACTGCAACTGATAAAGCCTGTTAAAAACAATGTACAGTAAGTATATATTTAGCATTTGTGAAATGATTTGGATGTGATTGGAAAGTAAAGGGCTGCAAAGGCGTCTTCCTGATGTGCCCAGCGTTCAGCCAGAGGTAAACAACAGACTTCTGCAACCTGAATGTGATTCACATGCATTGATTTTGTCATGGGGTCACCGTGTTTTAAAAAAAATGTGTCTGTAGGTGACTCATGTTGAGCCCTGGGAGAAAGGCAGCAGGAAGACTGCTGGACAGACTGGAATGTGCGGAGGGGTAAGTTAGAAAGTACGTGCCTTTTGCCTCCCCCTGTTTCTCTGTCCCAGATGATGGGGGTAACAGTCACTCTGACTTATGTCTGATTTAATGGCTTTAGCTGTCAATAGAATCAATATAAGTTACATCCTGACCAGAGAAGCTATTCTCTGCCTAATTCTGTTCATAAGTGCATCACATACATTTGACATTTTTTACATTATAGTCATTTAGCAGACGCTCTTATCCAGAGCATCATACAAATATATACATGCACATACATGCATGCAGATATGCATGCATATCAGTAGTTGATAGATGACAAACGCAAGCAATACACTTAACTTAGCTGTGGAGTAGGACCGTGTTGAAAAACGATAATTCCCCCCAAAACGTAGAGGTCCACTTCAGATATATGTTAGGAACACTGGTCCCAAAAATCGAAACGTCTGACACATGAACCTCTGTTCTCAGGTGCGTGGAGTCGGGACAGGCGGCATTGTGTCCACGGCCTTCTGCCTGTTGTATAAGCTGTTTACCCTCAAGATGACCCGCAAGCAGGTGATGGGACTGATCACTCACAACGACTCGCCCTACATCAGAGCACTTGGTTTCATGTACATAAGGTACAACTCTTTTACATTTTGGTTTATGTAAAAGGCAAATGTTTGCACAAAGGATGGAACCTATTGGACTTGTTTTTATTTGGTTGTAAATCCATTTCACTCACCCTGTTCTAATGGGTTGCAACCTCTTTGTGAAATGCTCAGCAGCCATTTTGCAGTGTATAGTTGCATGCCTAAATGATACCATTTTGCAGTGTATAGTTGCATGCCCAAGTGATACCATTTTGCAGTGTATAGTTGCATGCCCAAGTGATACCATTTTGCAGTGTATAGTTACATGCCTAAATGATACCATTTTGCAGTGTATAGTTGCATGCCCAAGTGATACCATTTTGCAGTGTATAGTTGCATGCCTAAATGATACCATTTTGCAGTGTATAGTTGCATGCCTAAATGATACCATTTTGCAGTGTATAGTTGCATGCCTAAATGATACCATTTTGCAGTGTATAGTTGCATGCCTAAATGATACCATTTTGCAGTGTATAGTTGCATGCCTAAGTGATACCATTTTGCAGTGTATAGTTGCATGCCTAAATGATACCATTTTGCAGTGTATAGTTGCATGCCTAAATGATACCATTTTGCAGTGTATAGTTGCATGCCTAAGTGATACCATTTTGCAGTGTATAGTTGCATGCCCAAGTGATACCATTTTGCAGTGTATAGTTGCATGCCTAAGTGATACCATTTTGCAGTGTATAGTTGCATGCCTAAGTGATACCATTTTGCAGTGTATAGTTGCATGCCTAAGTGATACCATTTTGTTCCGACATCTCTTTATTAATATGTTGTTACATTAACTACATGTCTTTTCCTGGAATAGAGGTGTTATATAAGATGTGTTCGCAGGCAACAGTAGGTAGCCTAGTGCCTAAGAGCATTGGGCCAGTAACTGAAAAGTTTATGGTTCGAATCCCAGAGCAGACTAGGTGAAGAAGAAAATAAATCTGCCTGTGTCCTTGAGCAAGGCTCTTAACCCTAATTGTTCCTGTAAGTCGCTCTGGATAAGAGTGTCTGCTAAAGGACAAAAATGTAAAAACAGTATCTAGCTTCAGATGGTTAACATCGGTGTCAAGATGCAGGCGGAAGTCAGATGTCTACATGTGTTATTTAATGGGATGCTCAGTAGTGTGTTATGTGTGCGTTTCCTCCAGATACACCCAGCCCCCTGCAGACCTGGTGGACTGGTATGATGGTTTCCTGGATGATGAGGAGGTATGTCCACACGGGTAATACTTTCATGTTTCTCTACCTTTCACTAACAAGTCTGGCATGATCCAAACTGTTGGCTCTCAGTTCTCTCCTTGTTGTGATGCTCAGAGCTGATTTTTCACCTTTGCCTTCATTTGGCTTAATTGTCCCCAGTCCCCCTCCCCCCGCGCAAAATTGAGTAGTTAGGTCATTCACTCTGCTCTGCTGCCTGTTTTTGTCAGGGTAAGTATATTTGACGTAGAGTTGAACCATACAGTCAAATTCTGTTAACTAAAGGCATGCCCTTTGTGTTTGCCAAGATGCAATCAGGACTTGTTGCACAAACTCAATGAATAAAAAATCTAATTTGACATTTTACACTGAAATGTGTAACGTTGTTTCTCCCAGGCTCAGATTTATAACAACACGTATATTTCAACACATAAATCCATTGCTTCGTTTTCTTTTCTCTGACACCCTCCTACTGACACCCTCTTACTACTTAAAGGTGCTACACAGAATTCTTTGGGGAATTTTTGCATTGTAATTCCAGAAATGTCCTTAATTAACATATATGGCACTAATTATGGAATGATAGTCTTTCACAGTATTACTTATCCACCAGTGTTGTGATTGGATATTCACATAAGCTGTTTCTAACTTTGTGGCTGCCATTTCCTGGTTGCAGAAATTCTGCAGTGTTTCCTCAGTTTCAGTTTGAGAAAACAAGCACTGAATAGTGTAGGTAAGCATTGTGCCATTTATATCACTGAAATATTTTTTAATAGCAACAAATATTTTTTTTACAGCTGAAGTTGGTGGTCCAAAACAAAAGTTACTTTCAGTTTTGGTCCACCAGTTTCAAACAGCTGTAAAAAAATATATATATATTAATTTTATATTGAAAATGCATTTCACAGTGATTTAGATGGTACAACGACTCCCTACACTATTGTGCTTGTTTTCTCACATAAACTGAAATTGAGCAAAGAGTGTTGGGGGGGGAAATCCAGACATGAAATGAAAGCCATTTCCACTAGATAACACAGCCACACAGTCTGAACAGCTTTCCCAGTTTGACAACCGATGCCACTCCGGTGGGAGATATCAATAGGCACTTATATAACAGCCAATCACAACACTGGTGGATAAGTAATACTGTGAAACACTATCATTCCACTATTAGCACCAGATATGTTAAGAGCATTTTCTGAAATTACAATACAAAAAAATCCTATGTGTAGTACTTTTTAATACAATTGAACAATTTTCTGAGGAGAACTTTGTAGTAGATGTTCAGTGCATTCGGAAAGTATTCAGACCTCTTGACTTTTTCCACATTTTGTTACGTTACAGCCTTATTCTAAAATGGATTAAATTGTTTCCCCCCCCTCATCAATCAACACAACACACAACCCCATAATGACAGAGCAAAAACAGATTTTTTATTTGTTTTTGCTCATTTGTAATAGGACATTTACAGTACTTTGTTGAGGCACCTTTGGCAGCGATTACAGCCTTGGGTCTTCTTGGGTATGACGCTACAAGCTTGGCAAGTTCAAGTGCGGGCTCTGGCTGGGCCACTCAAGAACATTCATAGACTTGTCCCGAAACCAGTCCTATGTTGTCTTGGCTGTGTGCTTAGGGTCGTTGTCCTGATGGAAGGTGAACCTTCAACCCATTCTGAGGTCCTGCGCACCATTGCGCAGGTTTTCATCAAGCGTCTCTCTGTATTTTGCTCTGTTCATCTTTCCCTCGATCCTGACTAGTCTCCCAGTCCCTGTCATTGAAAAACATCCCCACCGCATGATGCTGCCACCACCATGCTTCACCATAGGGATGGTGCCAGGTTTCATCAGACATGATGCTGCCACCACCATGCTTCACCGTAGGGATGGTGCCAGGTTTCTTCCAGACGTGACGCTTGGCATTCAGGCCACCGTCTTCAATATTGGTTTCATCAGACCAGAGAATCTTGTTTCTCATGGTCTGAATTCTTTAGGTGCTTTTTGGCAAACTCCTAGCGGGCTGTCATGCCTTTTACTGAGGAGTGGTTTCAGTCTGGCCACTACCATAAAGGCCTGATTGGTGGAGTGTTACAGAGATGGTTGTCCTTCTGGAAGGTTCTCCCATTGCCATATAGAAACTCTGGAGCTCTGTCAGAGTGACCATCATGTTTTTGCTCACCTCCCTAACCAAGGGCCTTTTCCCTCTATTGGTCAGTTTGGCTGCATGGTCAGCTCTAGGAAGAGTCTTGGTGGTTCTAAACTTCCATTTAAGAATGATGGAGGCCACTGTGTTCTTGGGGACCTTCAATGCTGCAGATTATTTTTGGTGCCCTTTGCCAGATTTGTGCCTCAACACAATCCTGTCTCAGAGCTCTACAGACAATTCCTTGAACCTCATGGTTTGGTTTTTGCTCTGGCATGCACTGTCAACTGTGGGACCTTATATAGACAGGTGTGTTTCTTTCCAAATCATGTCCAATACATTGAATTTACCACAGGTGGACTCCAACCAAGTTGATGAAACATCTCAAGGATGACCATTGGAAACAGGATGCAACTAAGCTCAATTTAGAGTCTCGTAGCAAAGGGCCTGAGAACTTATGTAACTAAGGTATTTCTGTATTTAATTTTTTTTGTATAAAAGCCTTTTTTCACTTTGTCATTATGGGGTATTGTCTGTAGATTGATAAGGGGAGGAAAGTGTTTAATCCATTTTAAAGTAAGGCCTTAACGTAACAAATACTTTCCAAATGCACTGTATCCTCTCTGTGCATTCAAACCTTCAATTGGCTGGATATTGTTTGTCAGACTGTGCAACCAGGCCTACTTTCTTGTTCTGATGCAATATTTTAACCTGACATCCTCTGACATCCTACCCAACTGGCTAATTCCCATGTTCTCTTCTTTAGATGCCCCTTGTGCAGCAGGTGAATTGGATAATGTATCTCTCAGCACTGTTGGTTTGCGTGTGTGAGTGCAAAACGGCTGTTCTCTACCCATTCAGACCTGGTCTCTCTGTAGTTGCTGTGCACATACTTACCTACATGCCTCCACTCTGTACTTGCACTGTGGCCAGCGTCTCCCTGGACTGTCGAGAGAACTAGGAAGGAGGAAGCAAAACACTTTCCTTAACCCTTATTTTGTTGCCTGCCTACGGCTCCATCTCAATTGTCCATCTCAAGTCGCTTCCTCTCCTTGTCTCACCCCCATCTTTACTTCCTCTTTTAATGCTAGTGCAGATGGAGGAAACGATGAGGAGAGGAAGCCACTTTAGACTATTGAGATGCAACCCAGGGTGTTTTCAGTTATTTTGCTAACATATCGTTGTGTAAGAGAGCTCACAGTGTAAGTACAGACTTTTCAGGACAGCCAGACAGATTAAATGAGAGAAACCATTTTTCCATTTCCATACTATTATTTCCTATAATCAGTATCAGGCACTAAGTTGAATTATAAAGCAAACACATGATAAGGATTGCTATGTGAGCATATTAAGCTAGATGAAATCAGAGGTGAAGGTTCAGTACTTGGTCATCACAAATTATATTTGATTTCTAATTGAGTCATGGAGGCAAGTGTTAAAAAAACAAGGGACTAGGAAGATATGCTGAATAAATATGATAATGAATGCAATGTCTTTTGTAGTTCTGTTTTTTGCATCTGTGTGTGTTAATAACGTTTTCAATACCCCCCCACCCTCTATGTTCTCAGGAGCTGGATGTGAAGGCCGGAGGCGGCTGCGTTATGACCATCGGTGAGATGGTCCGGTCGTTTCTCACCAAGCTGGAGTGGTTCTCCACACTCTTCCCACGCATCCCGGTTCCTGTGCAGAAGATGATTGACACACAGATGAAGGCAAGGCCCCGGAAGGTTCCTGAGAAGGTGGAGGAGCCGGTTGAACCTGTGCCAGAGGAGGGACGGGCGACAGAAGGGCGTAGACGCTCCCGGTAGGAAATGGATAAAAGCCATTCCGAAGAATATTCTGTATTATGTGGATCGCATCTCTGTCAATGAGGGAGGGTTTTTGCTGTTCATGAGGCTGATATTTAGGTTCGTTTCTGTTTTTCTATTGGTCAGGAGCCCCAGGAGGTCCCCCAAACGGTCGAGGAGCAGGAGCCACCACCGCGAACGAGAGCGCCACGGCCCAAGCTTCGACCGCGAGCTGGACAGGGAACGTGACCGCCAGAGGAAGGAGAGGGAGGGTAAGGACGGGGACAGGAGAGGAGGGGACAGGGAGAGAGGGGAGAAAGCGAGGGACAGGGGAGGAGAAAGGGAGAGGCGACGGTCCAGGAGCAGGGAACGCAAGGGAGAGCGGAAAGACAGGGAGAAAGAAAGGGAGGGGGGCGGGGAGAACGACAGAAGCAGGAGGAAAGACAGGGGCAGTGACAGAGGGAGGGAGAGGTCCAAGGACAAGAGGAGCAAGGGAGAGACTGAGGACAGGAGACACAAAGAAGAGCGGGATGAGAGGAGGGGGCACAGGGAGGAGAGGAAGGCCAAGCGCTCCAGTCGGAGCGGAAGCAGGGAAAGGAGACACAAGGAGAAGTCCAAGAAGAGAGGAGAAGTCCAAGAAGAGAGTGGAAGCAAGAGCAGGGCCGAGGTGGGGGAGAAGGAGAAGAGCAGGAAGAGAGAGCGCAGCCATGAGAGGGGGGAGGGCGAGCAGCGCTCACACAAACGCAGCCGCAGCAAAGAGCGGAGCCACCGGCCACGAGAGCCCAGCAACGGGAAAGCCCACGGGAAACACCGAGAGCGCAGGAGGAGCCAGAGCATGGATAGAGGAGAGAGGACGACACAGAGAGCGCAGGAGGAGCCAGAGCATGGATAGAGGAGAGAGGACGACACAGAGAGCGCAGGAGGAGCCAGAGCATGGATAGAGGAGAGAGGATGACACAGAGCGCTCGGGCAGAGTCCCCTTAGCTCGTCACAACTCTTCTCTGCCTTTCTCTCTTCATTCATTGGTTTTACTTGTTCGTGTAGTCTGCCATGTATTATTAAAAAGAGAAGAAAAAAACATTAGCACGAGAAACTACCTGGACTTGTCTTTGGCCAACGTAATGCTACTTTATGTAGATCTTTCTATCTCTGCCTTTCTCCTCCCTTTCTAGACCAGCGTTACTTTTCATTCGAGACAGTTGTATTAGAAAAAAAATGCCATTTTAAGTTTTTATATGGTTTTGTCTCTGGAAAGTTCCAAATTGCTTTGTACATACGGGTCTGAGAATGTTTTAAATCCTACAGAGCAACCTCCGAAGGTGAATTTGTACCATGCACTGAGCCGTACTGATATTGTGCTGTGTTTGGTTAAGTGCTCTGTTACATTTTGTTTTCTAATTAAACAACTTTTACAAAAGGAGACGTTGTGTGGGGTGATTATGGTTTTGTTGAGGTGTAGTTCTTAAAGCTGTAATTCCTTATTCATTTACACAAGTACTCCTCTAAAAAGGTTTTATCTGGTACGATCTCACTCGATTACACGAGTACTCCTCTTCAAAGCACTTCCAGATCTAGGGGATTGTATACCATGGTTATAATGGACTGCTGTAATGTCTGCTAAATGACTAAATAACGGAGTACCGTAGTGTCTGCTAAATGACTAAATAACGGACTACCGTAGTGTGCTAACTGACTAAATAACAGACTACCGTAGTGTCTGCTAAATGACTGAATAACAGACTACCGTAGTGTCTGCTAAATGAAGAACTGGACTACCGTAGTGTCTGCTAAATGAATAAATGGACTACCGTAGTGTCTGCTAAATGAAGAAATGGACTACCGTAGTGTCTGCTAAATGAAGAAATGGACTACCGTAGTGTCTACTAAATGACTAATTAACTGACTACCGTAGTGACCTACGAGGTGCTACACCCGGACAAGGGTAAGAAGAAGCAAGCCTATCATGTGAACCTCCTCAAGGCCTGGGAGGAGGCCTCTCCAAGGGAAAGTCATTTCTGGTCTGCAGAGTAGAAGAAGAAGACTAGCTAAATGACTGACTAACAGACTACCGTAGTGTCTGCTAAATGACTGAATAATGGACTACCGTATAGTGTGTGCTAAATGACTGAATAATGGACTGCCGTAGTGTGCTAAATGACTGAATAATGGACTACCGTAGTGTCTGCTAAATGACTGAATAATGGACTACCATAGTGTCTGCTAAATGAATGAATAATGGACTACCGTAGTGTCTGCTAAATGACAATAATGGACTACCGTAATGTCTGCTAAATGACTGAATAATGGACTACCGTAGTGTCTGCTAAATGACTGAATAATGGACTACCGTATTGTCTGCTAAATGACTGAATAATGGACTACCGTAGTGTCTGTTAAATGACTGAATAATGGACTACCGTAGTGTCTGCTAAATGACTGAATAATGGACTACCGTAGTGTCTGCTAAATGACTGAATAATGGACTACCGTAGTGTCTGCTAAATGACTGAATAATGGACTACCGTAGTGTCTGCTAAATGACTGAATAATGGACTACTGTAGTGTGCTAAATGACTGAATAATGGACTACCGTAGTGTGCTAAATGACTGAATAATGGACTACTGTAGTGTCTGCTAAATGACTAAATAATGGACTACCGTAGTGTCTGCTAAATGACTAAATAACGGACTACCGTAGTGTGCTAACTGACTAAATAACAGACTACCGTAGTGTCTGCTAAATGACTGAATAACAGACTACCGTAGTGTCTGCTAAATGAAGAACTGAATAATGGACTACCGTAGTGTCTGCTAAATGAATAAATGGACTACCGTAGTGTCTGCTAAATGAAGAAATGGACTACCGTAGTGTCTGCTAAATGAATGAGAAATGGACTACCGTAGTGTCTACTAAATGACTAATTAACTGACTACCGTAGTGACCTAAGGTGCTACACCCGGACTAAAGGGTAAGAAGAAGCAAGCCTATCATGTGAACCTCCTCAAGGCCTGCCTCTCCAAGGGAAAGTCATTTCTGGTCTGCAGAGTAGAAGAAGAAGACTAGCTAAATGACTGACTAACAGACTACCGTAGTGTCTGCTAAATGACTGAATAATGGACTACCGTATAGTGTGTGCTAAATGACTGAATAATGGACTGCCGTAGTGTGCTAAATGACTGAATAATGGACTACCGTAGTGTCTGCTAAATGACTGAATAATGGACTACCGTAGTGTCTGCTAAATGACTGAATAATGGACTACCGTAGTGTCTGCTAAATGACAATAATGGACTACCGTAATGTCTGCTAAATGACTGAATAATGGACTACCGTAGTGTCTGCTAAATGACTGAATAATGGACTACCGTAGTGTCTGCTAAATGACTGAATAATGGACTACCGTAGTGTCTGTTAAATGACTGAATAATGGACTACCGTAGTGTCTGCTAAATGAATGAATAATGGACTACCGTAGTGTCTGCTAAATGACTGAATAATGGACTACCGTAGTGTCTGCTAAATGACTGAATAATGGACTACCGTAGTGTCTGCTAAATGACTGAATAATGGACTACTGTAGTGTGCTAAATGACTGAATAATGGACTACCGTAGTGTGCTAAATGACTGAATAATGGACTACTGTAGTGTCTGCTAAATGACTGAATAATGGACTACCGTAGTGTCTGCTAAATGACTGAATAATGGACTACCGTCTGCTAAAGTGAATAATGACTAAGTGTGCTAAATGACTAAATAACAGACTACCGTAGTGTCTGCTAAATGACTGAATAACAGACTACCGTAGTGTCTGCTAAATGAAGAACTGGACTACCGTAGTGTCTGCTAAATGAATGAATAATGGACTACCGTAGTGTCTGCTAAATGACTGAATAATGGACTACCGTAGTGTCTGCTAAATGAATGAATAATGGACTACCGTAGTGTCTACTAAATGACTAATTGGAACTGACTGACTGAATAATGGACTACGTAGTGTCTGCTGACTGAATAATGGACAAGTGGCTAAATGACTGAATAATGGCTACCGTAGTGTCTAAATGACTGAATAATGGACCTCCTCAATGCCTGATGGACTATGAATAAATTTCTGGTCTGGACTACCGTAGTGTCTGACTAGCTAAATGACTGAATAATGGACTACCGTAGTGTCTGCTAAATGACTGAATAATGGACTACCGTAGTGTCTGCTAAATGACTGAATAATGGACTACCGTAGTGTCTGCTAAATGACTGAATAATGGACTACCGTAGTGTCTGCTAAATGACTGAATAATGGACTACCGTAGTGTCTGCTAAATGACTGAATAATGGACTACCGTAGTGTCTGCTAAATGACTGAATAATGGACTACCGTAGTGTCTGCTAAATGACTGAATAATGGACTACCGTAGTGTCTGCTAAATGACTGAATAATGGACTACCGTAGTGTCTGCTAAATGACTGAATAATGGACTACCGTAGTGTCTAAAATGACTAAATGACTGAATAATGGACTACCGTAGTGTCTGCTAAATGACTGAATAATGGACTACCGTAGTGTCTGCTAAATGACTGAATAATGGACTACCGTAGTGTCTGCTAAATGACTGAATAATGGACTACCGTAGTGTCTGCTAAATGACTGAATAATGGACTACCGTAGTGTCTGCTAAATGACTGAATAATGGACTACCGTAGTGTCTGCTAAATGACTGAATAATGGACTACCGTAGTGTCTGCTAAATGACTGAATAATGGACTACCGTAGTGTCTGCTAAATGACTGAATAATGGACTACCGTAGTGTCTGCTAAATGAATGAATAATGGACTACTGTAGTGTCTGCTAAATGACTGAATAATGGACTACCGTAGTGTGCTAAATGACTGAATAATGGACTACCGTAGTGTCTGCTAAATGACTGAATAATGGACTACCGTAGTGTCTGCTAAATGACTGAATAATGGACTGCCGTAGTGTCTGCTAAATGAATGAATAATGGACTACTGTAGTGTCTGCTAAATTACTGAATAATGGACTACCGTAGTGTGCTAAATGACTGAATAAGGGACTACTGTAGTGTGCTAAATGACTGAATAATGGACTACCGTAGTGTGCTAAATGACTGAATAATGGACTACTGTAGTGTCTGCTAAATGATTGAATAATGGACTACCGTAGTGTCTGCTAAATGACTGAATAATGGACTACCGTAGTGTCTGCTAAATGACTGAATAATGGACTATTGTAGTGTCTGTTAAATGACTGAATAATGGACTACCGTAGTGTCTGCTAAATGACTGAATAATGGACTACTGTAGTGTCTGCTAAATGACTGAATAATGGACTACCGTAGTGTCTGCTAAATGACTGAATAATGGACTACAGTAGTGTCTGCTAAATGACTGAATAATGGACTACCGTAGTGTCTGCTAAATGACTGAATAATGGACTACCGTAGTGTCTGCTAAATGACTGAATAATGGACTACCGTAGTGTCTGCTAAATGACTGAATAATGGACTACCGTAGTGTCTGCTAAATGACTGAATAATGGACTACCGTAGTGTCTGCTAAATGACTGAATAATGGACTACCGTAGTGTCTGCTAAATGACTGAATAATGGACTAACTAAAATGACTGAATAATGGACTACCGTAGTGTCTGCTAAATGACTGAATAATGGACTACCGTAGTGTCTGCTAAATGACTGAATAATGGACTACCGTAGTGTCTGCTAAATGACTGAATAATGGACTACCGTAGTGTCTGCTAAATGACTGAATAATGGACTACCGTAGTGTCTGCTAAATGACTGAATAATGGACTACCGTAGTGTCTGCTAAATGACTGAATAATGGACTACCGTAGTGTCTGCTAAATGACTGAATAATGGACTACTACTAAATGACTGAATAATGGACTACCGTAGTGTCTGCTAAATGACTGAATAATGGACTACTGTAGTGTCTGCTAAATGACTGAATAATGGACTACCGTAGTGTCTGCTAAATGACTGAATAATGGACTACCGTAGTGTCTGCTAAATGACTGAATAATGGACTACCGTAGTGTCTGCTAAATGACTAATAAATAATGGACTACCGTAGTGTCTGCTAAATGACTGAATAATGGACTACCGTAGTGTGCTAAATGACTGAATAATGGACTACCGTAGTGTCTGCTAAATGACTGAATAATGGACTACCGTAGTGTCTGCTAAATGACTGAATAATGGACTACCGTAGTGTCTGCTAAATGACTGAATAATGGACTACCGTAGTGTCTGCTAAATGACTGAATAATGGACTACTGTAGTGTCTGCTAAATGACTGAATAATGGACTACCGTAGTGTCTGCTAAATGACTGAATAATGGACTACCGTAGTGTCTGCTAAATGACTGAATAATGGACTACCGTAGTGTCTGCTAAATGACTGAATAATGGACTACCGTAGTGTCTGCTAAATGACTGAATAATGGACTACCGTAGTGTGCTAAATGACTGAATAATGGACTACCGTAGTGTCTGCTAAATGACTGAATAATGGACTACCGTAGTGTCTGCTAAATGACTGAATAATGGACTACCGTAGTGTCTGCTAAATGACTGAATAATGGACTACCGTAGTGTCTGTTAAATGACTAAATAACAGACTACCGTAGTGTCTGCTAAATCACTAATAAATAATGGACTACCGTAGTGTGCTAAATGACTGAATAATGGACTACCGTAGTGTGCTAAATGACTGAATAATGGAAATAGTGTCTGCTAAATGACTGAATAATGGACTACCGTAGTGTCTGCTAAATGACTGAATAATGGACTACCGTAGTGTCTGCTAAATGACTGAATAATGGACTACCGTAGTGTCTGCTAAATGACTGAATAATGGACTACCGTAGTGTCTGCTAAATGACTGAATAATGGACTACCGTAGTGTCTGCTAAATGACTGAATAATGGACTACCGTAGTGTCTGCTAAATGACTGAATAATGGACTACCGTAGTGTCTGCTAAATGACTGAATAATGGACTACCGTAGTGTCTGCTAAATGACTGAATAATGGACTACCGTAGTGTCTGCTAAATGACTGAATAATGGACTACCGTAGTGTCTGCTAAATTACTGAATAATGGACTACCGTAGTGTCTGCTAAATGACTGAATAATGGACTACCGTAGTGTCTGCTAAATGACTGAATAATGGACTACGTAGTGTCTGCTAAATGACTGAATAATGGACTACCGTAGTGTCTGCTAAATGACTGAATAATGGACTACCGTAGTGTCTGCTAAATGACTGAATAATGGACTACCGTAGTGTCTGCTAAATGACTGAATAATGGACTACCGTAGTGTCTGCTAAATGACTGAATAATGGACTACCG
This sequence comes from Oncorhynchus nerka, assembly GCF_034236695.1. Taxonomy (NCBI): domain Eukaryota; kingdom Metazoa; phylum Chordata; class Actinopteri; order Salmoniformes; family Salmonidae; genus Oncorhynchus; species Oncorhynchus nerka. The sequence goes on from NC_088424.1 coordinate 38,892,482, forward strand.
TAGTGTCTGCTAAATGACTGAATAATGGACTACCGTAGTGTGCTAAATGACTGAATAATGGACTACCGTAGTGTCTGCTAAATGACTGAATAATGGACTACCGTAGTGTCTGCTAAATGACTGAATAATGGACTACCGTAGTGTCTGCTAAATGACTGAATAATGGACTACCGTAGTGTCTGCTAAATGACTGAATAATGGACTACCGTAGTGTCTCTGCTAAATGACTGAATAATGGACTACCGTAGTGTCTGCTAAATGACTGAATAATGGACTACCGTAGTGTCTGCTAAATGACTGAATAATGGACTACCGTAGTGTCTGCTAAATGACTGAATAATGGACTACCGTAGTGTCTGCTAAATGACTGAATAATGGACTACCGTAGTGTCTGCTAAATGACTGAATAATGGACTACCGTAGTGTCTGCTAAATGACTGAATAATGGACTACCGTAGTGTCTGCTAAATGACTGAATAATGGACTACCGTAGTGTCTGCTAAATGACTGAATAATGGACTACCGTAGTGTCTGCTAAATGACTGAATAATGGACTACCGTAGTGTCTGCTAAATGACTGAATAATGGACTACCGTAGTGTCTGCTAAATGACTGAATAATGGACTACCGTAGTGTCTGCTAAATGACTGAATAATGGACTACCGTAGTTTGCTAAATGACTGAATAATGGACTACCGTAGTGTCTGCTAAATGACTGAATAATGGACTACCGTAGTGTCTGCTAAATGACTGAATAATGGACTACCGTAGTGTCTGCTAAATGACTGAATAATGGACTACCGTAGTGTCTGCTAAATGACTGAATAATGGACTACCGTAGTGTCTGCTAAATGACTGAATAATGGACTACCGTAGTGTCTGCTAAATGACTGAATAATGGACTACCGTAGTGTCTGCTAAATGACTGAATAATGGACTACCGTAGTGTCTGCTAAATGACTGAATAATGGACTACCGTAGTGTCTGCTAAATGACTGAATAATGGACTAAATGACTGAATAATGGACTAGTGTCTGCTAAATGACTGAATAATGGACTACCGTAGTGTCTGCTAAATGACTGAATAATGGACTACCGTAGTGTCTGCTAAATGACTGAATAATGGACTACCTGAATAATGTCTGCTAAATGACTGAATAATGGACTACCGTAGTGTCTGCTAAATGACTAATAAATAATGGACTACTGAATGACTGAATAATGGACTACCGTAGTGTCTGCTAAATGACTGAATAATGGACTACCGTAGTGTCTGCTAAATGACTGAATAATGGACTACCGTAGTGTCTGCTAAATGACTGAATAATGGACTACCGTAGTGTCTGCTAAATGACTGAATAATGGACTACCGTAGTGTCTGCTAAATGACTGAATAATGGACTACCGTAGTGTCTGCTAAATGACTGAATAATGGACTACCGTAGTGTCTGCTAAATGACTGAATAATGGACTACCGTAGTGTCTGCTAAATGACTGAATAATGGACTACCGTAGTGTCTGCTAAATGACTGAATAATGGACTACCGTAGTGTCTGCTAAATGACTGAATAATGGACTACCGTAGTGTCTGCTAAATGACTGAATAATGGACTACCGTAGTGTCTGCTAAATGACTGAATAATGGACTACCGTAGTGTCTGCTAAATGACTGAATAATGGACTACCGTAGTGTCTGCTAAATGACTGAATAATGGACTACCGTACTGTGTCTGCTAAATGACTGAATAATGGACTACCGTAGTGTCTGCTAAATGACTGAATAATGGACTACTGTAGTGTCTGCTAAATGACTGAATAATGGACTACCGTAGTGTCTGCTAAATGACTGAATAATGGACTACCGTAGTGTCTGCTAAATGACTGAATAATGGACTACCGTAGTGTCTGCTAAATGACTGAATAATGGACTACCGTAGTGTCTGCTAAATGACTGAATAATGGACTACCGTAGTGTCTGCTAAATGACTGAATAATGGACTACCGTAGTGTCTGCTAAATGACTGAATAATGGACTACCGTAGTGTCTGCTAAATGACTGAATAATGGACTACCGTAGTGTCTGCTAAATGACTGAATAATGGACTACCGTAGTGTCTGCTAAATGACTGAATAATGGACTACCGTAGTGTCTGCTAAATGACTGAATAATGGACTACCGTAGTGTGCTAAATGACTGAATAATGGACTACCGTAGTGTCTGCTAAATGACTGAATAATGGACTACCGTAGTGTCTGCTAAATGACTGAATAATGGACTACCGTAGTGTCTGCTAAATGACTGAATAATGGACTACCGTAGTGTCTGCTAAATGACTGAATAATGGACTACCGTAGTGTCTGCTAAATGACTGAATAATGGACTACCGTAGTGTCTGCTAAATGACTGAATAATGGACTACCGTAGTGTCTGCTAAATGACTGAATAATGGACTACCGTAGTGTCTGCTAAATGACTGAATAATGGACTACCGTAGTGTCTGCTAAATGACTGAATAATGGACTACCGTAGTGTCTAAATGCTAAATGACTAAAATAATGGACTACCGTAGTGTCTGACTAAATGACTGAATAATGGACTACCGTAGTGTCTGCTAAATGACTGAATAATGGACTACCGTAGTGTCTGCTAAATGACTGAATAATGGACTACCGTAGTGTCTGCTAAATGACTGAATAATGGACTACCGTAGTGTCTGCTAAATGACTGAATAATGGACTACCGTAGTGTCTGCTAAATGACTGAATAATGGACTACCGTAGTGTCTGCTAAATGACTGAATAATGGACTACCGTAGTGTCTGCTAAATGACTGAATAATGGACTACCGTAGTGTGCTAAATGACTGAATAATGGACTACCGTAGTGTCTGCTAAATGACTGAATAATGGACTACCGTAGTGTCTGCTAAATGACTGAATAATGGACTACCGTAGTGTCTAAATGACTAAATGACTGCTAAATGACTGAATAATGGACTACCGTAGTGTCTGCTAAATGACTGAATAATGGACTACCGTAGTGTCTGCTAAATGACTGAATAATGGACTACCGTAGTGTCTGCTAAATGACTGAATAATGGACTACCGTAGTGTCTGCTAAATGACTGAATAATGGACTACCGTAGTGTCTGCTAAATGACTGAATAATGGACTACCGTAGTGTCTGCTAAATGACTGAATAATGGACTACCGTAGTGTCTGCTAAATGACTGAATAATGGACTACCGTAGTGTCTGCTAAATGACTGAATAATGGACTACCGTAGTGTCTGCTAAATGACTGAATAATGGACTACCGTAGTGTCTGCTAAATGACTGAATAATGGACTACCGTAGTGTCTGCTAAATGACTGAATAATGGACTACCGTAGTGTGCTAAATGACTGAATAATGGACTACCGTAGTGTCTGCTAAATGACTGAATAATGGACTACCGTAGTGTCTGCTAAATGACTGAATAATGGACTACCGTAGTGTCTGCTAAATGACTGAATAATGGACTACCGTAGTGTCTGCTAAATGACTGAATAATGGACTACCGTAGTGTCTGCTAAATGACTGAATAATGGACTACCGTAGTGTCTGCTAAATGACTGAATAATGGACTACCGTAGTGTCTGCTAAATGACTGAATAATGGACTACGTAGTGTCGTAAATGACTGTCTGCTAAATGCTAAATGAATAATGGACTACCGTAAATGTGAATAATCTGCTAAATGACTGAATAATGGACTACCGTAGTGTCTGCTAAATGACTGAATAATGGACTACCGTAGTGTCTGCTAAATGACTGAATAATGGACTACCGTAGTGTCTGCTAAATGACTGAATAATGGACTACCGTAGTGTCTGCTAAATGACTGAATAATGGACTACCGTAGTGTCTGCTAAATGACTGAATAATGGACTACCGTAGTGTCTGCTAAATGACTGAATAATGGACTACCGTAGTGTCTGCTAAATGACTGAATAATGGACTACCGTAGTGTCTGCTAAATGACTGAATAATGGACTACCGTAGTGTCTGCTAAATGACTGAATAATGGACTACCGTAGTGTCTGCTAAATGACTGAATAATGGACTACCGTAGTGTCTGCTAAATGACTGAATAATGGACTACCGTAGTGTCTGCTAAATGACTGAATAATGGACTACCGTAGTGTCTGCTAAATGACTGAATAATGGACTACCGTAGTGTCTGCTAAATGACTGAATAATGGACTACCGTAGTGTCTGCTAAATGACTGAATAATGGACTACCGTAGTGTCTGCTAAATGACTGAATAATGGACTACCGTAGTGTCTGCTAAATGACTGAATAATGGACTACCGTAGTGTCTGCTAAATGACTGAATAATGGACTACCGTAGTGTCTGCTAAATGACTGAATAATGGACTACCGTAGTGTCTGCTAAATGACTGAATAATGGACTACCGTAGTGTCTGCTAAATGACTGAATAATGGACTACCGTAGTGTCTGCTAAATGACTGAATAATGGACTACCGTAGTGTCTGCTAAATGACTGAATAATGGACTACCGTAGTGTCTGCTAAATGACTGAATAATGGACTACCGTAGTGTCTGCTAAATGACTGAATAATGGACTACCGTAGTGTCTGCTAAATGACTAAATAACAGACTACCGTAGTGTCTGCTAAATCACTAATAAATAATGGACTACCGTAGTGTGCTAAATGACTGAATAATGGACTACCGTAGTGTCTGCTAAATGACTGAATAATGGACTACCGTAGTGTCTGCTAAATGACTGAATAATGGACTACCGTAGTGTCTGCTAAATGACTGAATAATGGACTACCGTAGTGTCTGCTAAATGACTGAATAATGGACTACCGTAGTGTCTGCTAAATGTAGTGTCTGCTAAATGACTGAATAATGGACTACCGTAGTGTCTGCTAAATGACTGAATAATGGACTACCGTAGTGTCTGCTAAATGACTGAATAATGGACTACCGTAGTGTCTGCTAAATGACTGAATAATGGACTACCTATGTGTGCTAAATGACTGAATAATGGACTACTGTAGTGTCTGCTAAATGACTGAATAATGGACTACCGTAGTGTCTGCTAAATGACTGAATAATGGACTACCGTAGTGTCTGCTAAATGACTGAATAATGGACTACCGTAGTGTCTGCTAAATGACTGAATAATGGACTACCGTAGTGTCTGCTAAATGACTGAATAATGGACTACCGTAGTGTCTGCTAAATGACTGAATAATGGACTATAATGTAGTGTCTGCTAAATGACTGAATAATGGACTACCGTAGTGTCTGCTAAATGACTGAATAATGGACTACCGTAGTGTCTGCTAAATGACTGAATAATGGACTACCGTAGTGTCTGCTAAATGACTGAATAATGGACTACCGTAGTGTCTGCTAAATGACTGAATAATGGACTACCGTAGTGTCTGCTAAATGACTGAATAATGGACTACCGTAGTGTCTGCTAAATGACTGAATAATGGACTACCGTAGTGTCTGCTAAATGACTGAATAATGGACTACCGTAGTGTCTGCTAAATGACTGAATAATGGACTACCGTAGTGTCTGCTAAATGACTGAATAATGGACTACCGTAGTGTCTGCTAAATGACTGAATAATGGACTACCGTAGTGTCTGCTAAATGACTGAATAATGGACTACCGTAGTGTCTGCTAAATGACTGAATAATGGACTACCGTAGTGTCTGCTAAATGACTGAATAATGGACTACCGTAGTGTCTGCTAAATGACTGAATAATGGACTACCGTAGTGTCTGCTAAATGACTGAATAATGGACTACCGTAGTGTCTGCTAAATGACTGAATAATGGACTACCGTAGTGTGTGAATAAATGACTGCTAAATGACTGAATAATGGACTACCGTAGTGTCTGCTAAATGACTGAATAATGGACTACCGTAGTGTCTGCTAAATGACTGAATAATGGACTACCGTAGTGTCTGCTAAATGACTGAATAATGGACTACCGTAGTGTCTGCTAAATGACTGAATAATGGACTACCGTAGTGTCTGCTAAATGACTGAATAATGGACTACCGTAGTGTCTGCTAAATGACTGAATAATGGACTACCGTAGTGTCTGCTAAATGACTGAATAATGGACTACCGTAGTGTCTGCTAAATGACTGAATAATGGACTACCGTAGTGTCTGCTAAATGACTGAATAATGGACTACCGTAGTGTCTGCTAAATGACTGAATAATGGACTACCGTAGTGTCTGCTAAATGACTGAATAATGGACTACCGTAGTGTCTGCTAAATGACTGAATAATGGACTACCGTAGTGTCTGCTAAATGACTGAATAATGGACTACCGTAGTGTCTGCTAAATGACTGAATAATGGACTACCGTAGTGTCTGCTAAATGACTGAATAATGGACTACCGTAGTGTCTGCTAAATGACTGAATAATGGACTACCGTAGTGTCTGCTAAATGACGTAGTGTCTGCTAAATGAATAATGGACTACCGTAGTGTCTGCTAAATGACTGAATAATGGACTACCGTAGTGTCTGCTAAATGACTGAATAATGGACTACCGTAGTGTCTGCTAAATGACTGAATAATGGACTACCGTAGTGTCTGCTAAATGACTGAATAATGGACTACCGTAGTGTCTGCTAAATGACTTAGTGTCTAAATGACTGAATAATGGACTACCGTAGTGTCTGCTAAATGACTGAATAATGGACTACCGTAGTGTCTGCTAAATGACTGAATAATGGACTACCGTAGTGTCTGCTAAATGACTGAATAATGGACTACCGTAGTGTCTGCTAAATGACTGAATAATGGACTACCGTAGTGTCTGCTAAATGACTGAATAATGGACTACCGTAGTGTCTGCTAAATGACTGAATAATGGACTACCGTAGTGTCTGCTAAATGACTGAATAATGGACTACCGTAGTGTCTGCTAAATGACTGAATAATGGACTACCGTAGTGTCTGCTAAATGACTGAATAATGGACTACCGTAGTGTCTGCTAAATGACTGAATAATGGACTACCGTAGTGTCTGCTAAATGACTGAATAATGGACTACCGTAGTGTCTGCTAAATGACTGAATAATGGACTACCGTAGTGTCTGCTAAATGACTGAATAATGGACTACCGTAGTGTCTGCTAAATGACTGAATAATGGACTACCGTAGTGTCTGCTAAATGACTGAATAATGGACTACCGTAGTGTCTGCTAAATGACTGAATAATGGACTACCGTAGTGTCTGCTAAATGACTGAATAATGGACTACCGTAGTGTCTGCTAAATGACTGAATAATGGACTACCGTAGTGTCTGCTAAATGACTAAATGAATAATGGACTACCGTAGTGTCTGCTAAATGACTGAATAATGGACTACCGTAGTGTCTGCTAAATGACTGAATAATGGACTACCGTAGTGTCTGCTAAATGACTGAATAATGGACTACCGTAGTGTCTGCTAAATGACTGAATAATGGACTACCGTAGTGTCTGCTAAATGACTGAATAATGGACTACCGTAGTGTCTGCTAAATGACTGAATAATGGACTACCGTAGTGTCTGCTAAATGACTGAATAATGGACTACCGTAGTGTCTGCTAAATGACTGAATAATGGACTACCGTAGTGTGCTAAATGACTGAATAATGGACTACCGTAGTGTCTGCTAAATGACTGAATAATGGACTACCGTAGTGTCTGCTAAATGATTGAATAATGGACTACCGTAGTGTCTGCTAAATGACTGAATAATGGACTACCGTAGTGTCTGCTAAATGACTGAATAATGGACTACCGTAGTGTCTGCTAAATGACTGAATAATGGACTACCGTAGTGTCTGCTAAATGACTGAATAATGGACTACCGTAGTGTCTGCTAAATGACTGAATAATGGACTACCGTAGTGTCTGCTAAATGACTGAATAATGGACTACCGTAGTGTCTGCTAAATGACTGAATAATGGACTACCGTAGTGTCTGCTAAATGACTGTGTCTGCTAAATGACTGAATAATGGACTACCGTAGTGTCTGCTAAATGACTGAATAATGGACTACCGTAGTGTCTGCTAAATGACTGAATAATGGACTACCGTAGTGTCTGCTAAATGACTGAATAATGGACTACCGTAGTGTCTGCTAAATGACTGAATAATGGACTACCGTAGTGTCTGCTAAATGACTGAATAATGGACTACCGTAGTGTCTGCTAAATGACTGAATAATGGACTACCGTAGTGTCTGCTAAATGACTGAATAATGGACTACCGTAGTGTCTGCTAAATGACTGAATAATGGACTACCGTAGTGCTAAATCTGCTAAATGAATGAATAATGGACTACCGTAGTGTCTGCTAAATGACTGAATAATGGACTACCGTAGTGTCTGCTAAATGACTGAATAATGGACTACCGTAGTGTCTGCTAAATGACTGAATAATGGACTACCGTAGTGTCTGCTAAATGACTGAATAATGGACTACCGTAGTGTCTGCTAAATGACTGAATAATGGACTACCGTAGTGTCTGCTAAATGACTGAATAATGGACTACCGTAGTGTCTGCTAAATGACTGAATAATGGACTACCGTAGTGTCTGCTAAATGACTGAATAATGGACTACCGTAGTGTGCTAAATGACTGAATAATGGACTACCGTAGTGTCTGCTAAATGACTGAATAATGGACTACCGTAGTGTCTGCTAAATGACTGAATAATGGACTACCGTAGTGTCTGCTAAATGACTAATAAATAATGGACTACCGTAGTGTCTGCTAAATGACAATAATGGACTACCGTAATGTCTGCTAAATGACTGAATAATGGACTACCGTAGTGTCTGCTAAATGACTGAATAATGGACTACAGTAGTGTCTGCTAAATGAATGAATAATGGACTACTGTAGTGTCTGCTAAATGACTGAATAATGGACTACCGTAGTGTCTGCTAAATGACTGAATAATGGACTACCGTAGTGTCTGCTAAATGACTGAATAATGGACTACCGTAGTGTCTGCTAAATGACTGAATAATGGACTACCGTAGTGTCTGCTAAATGACTGAATAATGGACTACCGTAGTGTCTGCTAAATGACTGAATAATGGACTACCGTAGTGTCTGAATAATAAATGACTGAATAATGGACTACCGTAGTGTCTGCTAAATGACTGAATAATGGACTACCGTAGTGTCTGCTAAATGACTGAATAATGGACTACCGTAGTGTCTGCTAAATGACTGAATAATGGACTACCGTAGTGTCTGCTAAATGACTGAATAATGGACTACTAAATGACTGAATAATGGACTAGTGTCTGCTAAATGACTGAATAATGGACTACCGTAGTGTCTGCTAAATGACTGAATAATGGACTACCGTAGTGTCTGCTAAATGACTGAATAATGGACTACCTGTAAAGTGTCTGCTAAATGACTGAATAATGGACTACCGTAGTGTCTGCTAAATGACTGAATAATGGACTACCGTAGTGTCTGCTAAATGACTGAATAATGGACTACCGTAGTGTCTGCTAAATGACTGAATAATGGACTACCGTAGTGTCTGCTAAATGACTGAATAATGGACTACCGTAGTGTCTGCTAAATGACTGAATAATGGACTACCGTAGTGTCTGCTAAATGACTGAATAATGGACTACCGTAGTGTCTGCTAAATGACTAAATAACAGACTACCGTAGTGTCTGCTAAATCACTAATAAATAATGGACTACCGTAGTGTGCTAAATGACTGAATAATGGACTACCGTAGTGTGCTAAATGACTGAATAATGGACTACCGTAGTGTCTGCTAAATGACTGAATAATGGACTACCGTAGTGTCTGCTAAATGACTGAATAATGGACTACCGTAGTGTCTGCTAAATGACTGAATAATGGACTACCGTAGTGTCTGCTAAATGACTGAATAATGGACTACCGTAGTGTCTGCTAAATGACTGAATAATGGACTACCGTAGTGTCTGCTAAATGACTGAATAATGGACTACCGTAGTGTCTGCTAAATGACTGAATAATGGACTACCGTAGTGTGCTAAATGACTGAATAATGGACTACCGTAGTGTCTGCTAAATGACTGAATAATGGACTACCGTAGTGTCTGCTAAATGACTGAATAATGGACTACTAAATGATTGTAGTGTCTGCTAAATGACTGAATAATGGACTACCGTAGTGTCTGCTAAATGACTGAATAATGGACTACCGTAGTGTCTGCTAAATGACTGAATAATGGACTACCGTAGTGTCTGCTAAATGACTGAATAATGGACTACCGTAGTGTCTGCTAAATGACTGAATAATGGACTACCGTAGTGTCTGCTAAATGACTGAATAATGGACTACCGTAGTGTCTGCTAAATGACTGAATAATGGACTACCGTAGTGTCTGCTAAATGACTGAATAATGGACTACCGTAGTGTCTGCTAAATGACTGAATAATGGACTACCGTAGTGTCTGCTAAATGACTGAATAATGGACTACCGTAGTGTCTGCTAAATGACTGAATAATGGACTACCGTAGTGTCTGCTAAATGACTGAATAATGGACTACCGTAGTGTCTGCTAAATGACTGAATAATGGACTACCGTAGTGTCTGCTAAATGACTGAATAATGGACTACCGTAGTGTCTGCTAAATGACTGAATAATGGACTACCGTAGTGTCTGCTAAATGACTGAATAATGTCTGCTAAATGACTGAAAATGGACTACCGTAGTGTCTGCTAAATGACTGAATAATGGACTACCGTAGTGTCTGCTAAATGACTGAATAATGGACTACCGTAGTGTCTGCTAAATGACTGAATAATGGACTACCGTAGTGTCTGCTAAATGACTGAATAATGGACTACCGTAGTGTCTGCTAAATGACTGAATAATGGACTACCGTAGTGTCTGCTAAATGACTGAATAATGGACTACCGTAGTGTGCTAAATGACTGAATAATGGACTACCGTAGTGTCTGCTAAATGACTGAATAATGGACTACCGTAGTGTCTGCTAAATGACTGAATAATGGACTACCGTAGTGTCTGCTAAATGACTGAATAATGGACTACCGTAGTGTCTGCTAAATGACTGAATAATGGACTACCGTAGTGTCTGCTAAATGACTGAATAATGGACTACCGTAGTGTCTGCTAAATGACTGAATAATGGACTACCGTAGTGTCTGCTAAATGACTGAATAATGGACTACCGTAGTGTCTGCTAAATGACTGAATAATGGACTACCGTAGTGTCTGCTAAATGACTGAATAATGGACTACCGTAGTGTCTGCTAAATGACTGAATAATGGACTACCGTAGTGTCTGCTAAATGACTGAATAATGGACTACCGTAGTGTCTGCTAAATGACTGAATAATGGACTACCGTAGTGTCTGCTAAATGACTGAATAATGGACTACCGTAGTGTCTGCTAAATGACTGAATAATGGACTACCGTAGTGTCTGCTAAATGACTGAATAATGGACTACCGTAGTGTCTGCTAAATGACTGAATAATGGACTACCGTAGTGTCTGCTAAATGACTGAATAATGGACTACCGTAGTGTCTGCTAAATGACTGAATAATGGACTACTGTAGTGTCTGCTAAATGATTGAATAATGGACTACCGTAGTGTCTGCTAAATGACTGAATAATGGACTACCGTAGTGTCTGCTAAATGACTGAATAATGGACTACCGTAGTGTCTGCTAAATGACTGAATAATGGACTACCGTAGTGTCTGCTAAATGACTGAATAATGGACTACCGTAGTGTCTGCTAAATGACTGAATAATGGACTACCGTAGTGTCTGCTAAATGACTGAATAATGGACTACCGTAGTGTCTGCTAAATGACTGAATAATGGACTACCGTAGTGTCTGCTAAATGACTGAATAATGGACTACCGTAGTGTCTGCTAAATGACTGAATAATGGACTACCGTAGTGTCTGCTAAATGACTGAATAATGGACTACCGTAGTGTCTGCTAAATGACTGAATAATGGACTACCGTAGTGTGCTAAATGACTGAATAATGGACTACCGTAGTGTCTGCTAAATGACTGAATAATGGACTACCGTAGTGTCTGCTAAATGACTGAATAATGGACTACCGTAGTGTCTGCTAAATGACTGAATAATGGACTACTGTAGTGTCTGCTAAATGACTAATGAATAATGGACTACTGTAGTGTCTGCTAAATGACTGAATAATGGACTACCGTAGTGTCTGCTAAATGACTGAATAATGGACTACCGTAGTGTCTGCTAAATGACTGAATAATGGACTACCGTAGTGTCTGCTAAATGACTGAATAATGGACTACCGTAGTGTCTGCTAAATGACTGAATAATGGACTACCGTAGTGTCTGCTAAATGACTGAATAATGGACTACCGTAGTGTCTGCTAAATGACTGAATAATGGACTACCGTAGTGTCTGCTAAATGACTGAATAATGGACTACCGTAGTGTCTGCTAAATGACTGAATAATGGACTACCGTAGTGTCTGCTAAATGACTGAATAATGGACTACCGTAGTGTCTGCTAAATGACTGAATAATGGACTACCGTAGTGTCTGCTAAATGACTGAATAATGGACTACCGTAGTGTCTGCTAAATGACTGAATAATGGACTACCGTAGTGTCTGCTAAATGACTGAATAATGGACTACCGTAGTGTCTGCTAAATGACTGAATAATGGACTACCGTAGTGTCTGCTAAATGACTGAATAATGGACTACCGTAGTGTGCTAAATGACTGAATAATGGACTACCGTAGTGTCTGCTAAATGACTGAATAATGGACTACCGTAGTGTCTGCTAAATGACTGAATAATGGACTACCGTAGTGTCTGCTAAATGACTGAATAATGGACTACCGTAGTGTCTGCTAAATGACTGAATAATGGACTACCGTAGTGTCTGCTAAATGACTGAATAATGGACTACCGTAGTGTCTGCTAAATGACTGAATAATGGACTACCGTAGTGTCTGCTAAATGACTGAATAATGGACTACCGTAGTGTCTGCTAAATGACTGAATAATGGACTACCGTAGTGTCTGCTAAATGACTGAATAATGGACTACCGTAGTGTCTGCTAAATGACTAATGAATAATGGACTATAATGGTAGTGTCTGCTAAATGACTGAATAATGGACTACCGTAGTGTCTGCTAAATGACTGAATAATGGACTACCGTAGTGTCTGCTAAATGACTGAATAATGGACTACCGTAGTGTCTGCTAAATGACTGAATAATGGACTACCGTAGTGTCTGCTAAATGACTGAATAATGGACTACCGTAGTGTCTGCTAAATGACTGAATAATGGACTACCGTAGTGTCTGCTAAATGACTGAATAATGGACTACCGTAGTGTCTGCTAAATGACTGAATAATGGACTACCGTAGTGTCTGCTAAATGACTGAATAATGGACTACCGTAGTGTCTGCTAAATGACTGAATAATGGACTACCGTAGTGTCTGCTAAATGACTGAATAATGGACTACCGTAGTGTCTGCTAAATGACTGAATAATGGACTACCGTAGTGTCTGCTAAATGACTGAATAATGGACTACTGTAGTGTGCTAAATGATTGAATAATGGACTACCGTAGTGTCTGCTAAATGACTGAATAATGGACTACCGTAGTGTCTGCTAAATGACTGAATAATGGACTATTGTAGTGTCTGTTAAATGACTGAATAATGGACTACCGTAGTGTCTGCTAAATGACTGAATAATGGACTACCGTAGTGTGCTAAATGACTGAATAATGGACTACCGTAGTGTCTGCTAAATGACTGAATAATGGACTACCGTAGTGTCTGCTAAATGACTGAATAATGGACTACCGTAGTGTCTGCTAAATGACTGAATAATGGACTACCGTAGTGTCTGCTAAATGACTGAATAATGGACTACCGTAGTGTCTGCTAAATGACTGAATAATGGACTACCGTAGTGTCTCTGCTAAATGACTGTCTGCTAAATGACTGAATAATGGACTACCGTAGTGTCTGCTAAATGACTGAATAATGGACTACCGTAGTGTCTGCTAAATGAATGAATAATGGACTACTGTAGTGTCTGCTAAATGACTGAATAATGGACTACCGTAGTGTCTGCTAAATGACTGAATAATGGACTACTGTAGTGTCTGCTAAATGACTGAATAATGGACTACCGTAGTGTCTGCTAAATGACTGAATAATGGACTACCGTAGTGTCTGCTAAATGACTGAATAATGGACTACCGTAGTGTCTGCTAAATGACTGAATAATGGACTACCGTAGTGTCTGCTAAATGACTGAATAATGGACTACCGTAGTGTCTGCTAAATGACTGAATAATGGACTACCGTAGTGTCTAAATGACTGCTAAATGACTGAATAATGGACTACCGTAGTGTCTGCTAAATGACTGAATAATGGACTACCGTAGTGTCTGCTAAATGACTGAATAATGGACTACCGTAGTGTCTGCTAAATGCTAAATGACTGAATAATGGACTACCGTAGTGTCTGCTAAATGACTGAATAATGGACTACCGTAGTGTCTGCTAAATGACTGAATAATGGACTACCGTAGTGTCTGCTAAATGACTGAATAATGGACTACCGTAGTGTCTGCTAAATGACTGAATAATGGACTACCGTAGTGTCTGCTAAATGACTGAATAATGGACTACCGTAGTGTCTGCTAAATGACTGAATAATGGACTACCGTAGTGTCTGCTAAATGACTAAATAACAGACTACCGTAGTGTCTGCTAAATCACTAATAAATAATGGACTACCGTAGTGTGCTAAATGACTGAATAATGGACTACCGTAGTGTGCTAAATGACTGAATAATGGACTACCGTAGTGTGCTAAATGACTGAATAATGGACTACCGTAGTGTCTGCTAAATGACTGAATAATGGACTACCGTAGTGTCTGCTAAATGACTGAATAATGGACTACCGTAGTGTCTGCTAAATGACTAATAAATAATGGACTACCGTAGTGTGCTAAATGACTGAATAATGGACTACCATAGTGTGCTAAATGACTGAATAATGGACTACCGTAGTGTCTGCTAAATGATTGAATAATGGACTACCGTAGTGTCTGCTAAATGACTGAATAATGGACTACCGTAGTGTCTGCTAAATGACTGAATAATGGACTACTGTAGTGTCTGCTAAATGACTGAATAATGGACTACCGTAGTGTCTGCTAAATGACTGAATAATGGACTACCGTAGTGTCTGCTAAATGACTGAATAAATAATGGACTACCGTAGTGTGCTAAATGACTGAATAATGGCGTAGTGTCTGCTAAATGACTGAATAATGGACTACCGTAGTGTCTAAATGCTAAATGACTGAATAATGGACTACCGTAGTGTGCTAAATGACTGAATAATGGACTGTCTGCTAAAATAATGGACTACCGTAGTGTCTGCTAAATGACTGAATAATGGACTACCGTAGTGTCTGCTAAATGACTGAATAATGGACTACCGTAGTGTCTGCTAAATGACTGAATAATGGACTACCGTAGTGTCTGCTAAATGACTGAATAATGGACTACCGTAGTGTCTGCTAAATGACTGAATAATGGACTACCGTAGTGTCTGCTAAATGACTGAATAATGGACTACCGTAGTGTCTGCTAAATGACTGAATAATGGACTACCGTAGTGTCTGCTAAATGACTGAATAATGGACTACCGTAGTGTCTGCTAAATGACTGAATAATGGACTACCGTAGTGTCTGCTAAATGACTGAATAATGGACTACCGTAGTGTCTGCTAAATGACTGAATAATGGACTACCGTAGTGTCTGCTAAATGACTGAATAATGGACTACCGTAGTGTCTGCTAAATGACTGAATAATGGACTACCGTAGTGTGCTAAATGACTGAAAATGGACGTAGTGTCTGCTAAATGATGAATAATGGACTACCGTAGTGTCTGCTAAATGATTGAATAATGGACTACCGTAGTGTCTGCTAAATGACTGAATAATGGACTACCGTAGTGTCTGCTAAATGACTGAATAATGGACTACCGTAGTGTCTGTTAAATGACTAAATAATGGACTACCGTAGTGTCTGCTAAATGACTGAATAATGGACTACCGTAGTGTCTGCTAAATGATTGAATAATGGACTACCGTAGTGTCTGCTAAATGACTGAATAATGGACTACCGTAGTGTCTGCTAAATGACTGAATAATGGACTACCGTAGTGTCTGCTAAATGACTGAATAATGGACTACCGTAGTGTCTGCTAAATGACTGAATAATGGACTACCGTAGTGTCTGCTAAATGACTGAATAATGGACTACCGTAGTGTCTGCTAAATGAATGAATAATGGACTAAGTGTCTGCTAAATGACTGAATAATGGACTACCGTAGTGTCTGCTAAATGACTGAATAATGGACTACCGTAGTGTCTGCTAAATGACTGAATAATGGACTACCGTAGTGTCTGCTAAATGACTGAATAATGGACTACCGTAGTGTCTGCTAAATGACTGAATAATGGACTACCGTAGTGTCTGCTAAATGACTGAATAATGGACTACCGTAGTGTCTGCTAAATGACTGAATAATGGACTACCGTAGTGTCTGCTAAATGACTGAATAATGGACTACCGTAGTGTCTGCTAAATGACTGAATAATGGACTACCGTAGTGTCTGCTAAATGACTGAATAATGGACTACCGTAGTGTCTGCTAAATGACTGAATAATGGACTACCGTAGTGTCTGCTAAATGACTGAATAATGGACTACCGTAGTGTCTGCTAAATGACTGAATAATGGACTACCGTAGTGTCTGCTAAATGACTGAATAATGGACTACCGTAGTGTCTGCTAAATGACTGAATAATGGACTACCGTAGTGTCTGCTAAATGACTGAATAATGGACTACCGTAGTGTCTGCTAAATGACTGAATAATGGACTACCGTAGTGTCTGCTAAATGACTGAATAATGGACTACCGTAGTGTCTGCTAAATGACTGAATAATGGACTACCGTAGTGTCTGCTAAATGACTGAATAATGGACTACCGTAGTGTCTGCTAAATGACTGAATAATGGACTACCGTAGTGTCTGCTAAATGACTGAATAATGCTAAATGACTGAATAATGGACTACTGTAGTGTCTGCTAAATGACTAATGAATAATGGACTACTGTAGTGTCTGCTAAATGACTGAATAATGGACTACCGTAGTGTCTGCTAAATGACTGAATAATGGACTACCGTAGTGTCTGCTAAATGACTGAATAATGGACTACCGTAGTGTCTGCTAAATGACTGAATAATGGACTACCTAAATGAGTGTCTGTCTAAATGACTGAATAATGGACTACCGTAGTGTCTGCTAAATGACTGAATAATGGACTACCGTAGTGTCTGCTAAATGACTGAATAATGGACTACCGTAGTGTGCTAAATGACTGAATAATGGACTACCGTAGTGTCTGCTAAATGATTGAATAATGGACTACCGTAGTGTCTGCTAAATGACTGAATAATGGACTACCGTAGTGTCTGCTAAATGACTGAATAATGGACTACCGTAGTGTCTGCTAAATGACTGAATAATGGACTGCTAAATGACTGAATAATGGACTACCGTAGTGTCTGCTAAATGACTGAATAATGGACTACCGTAGTGTCTGCTAAATGACTGAATAATGGACTACCGTAGTGTCTGCTAAATGACTGAATAATGGACTACCGTAGTGTCTGCTAAATGACTGAATAATGGACTACCGTAGTGTCTGCTAAATGACTGAATAATGGACTACCGTAGTGTCTGCTAAATGACTGAATAATGGACTACCGTAGTGTCTGCTAAATGACTGAATAATGGACTACCGTAGTGTCTGCTAAATGACTGAATAATGGACTACCGTAGTGTCTGCTAAATGACTGAATAATGGACTACCGTAGTGTCTGCTAAATGACTGAATAATGGACTACCGTAGTGTCTGCTAAATGACTGAATAATGGACTACCGTAGTGTCTGCTAAATGACTGAATAATGGACTACCGTAGTGTCTGCTAAATGACTGAATAATGGACTACCGTAGTGTCTGCTAAATGACTGAATAATGGACTACCGTAGTGTCTGCTAAATGACTGAATAATGGACTACCGTAGTGTCTGCTAAATGACTGAATAATGGACTACCGTAGTGTCTGCTAAATGACTGAATAATGGACTACCGTAGTGTCTGCTAAATGACTGAATAATGGACTACCGTAGTGTCTGCTAAATGACTGAATAATGGACTACCGTAGTGTCTGCTAAATGACTGAATAATGGACTACCGTAGTGTCTGCTGAAAATGACTACCGTAGTGAATAATGGAATACCGTAGTGTCTGCTAAATGACTGAATAATGGACTACCGTAGTGTCTGCTAAATGACTGAATAATGGACTACCGTAGTGTCTGCTAAATGACTGAATAATGGACTACCGTAGTGTCTGCTAAATGACTGAATAATGGACTACGTAGTACTGCTAAATGACTGAATAATGGACTCGTAGTGTCTGCTAAATGACTGAATAATGGACTACCGTAGTGTCTGCTAAATGACTGAATAATGGACTACCGTAGTGTCTGCTAAATGACTGAATAATGGACTACCGTAGTGTCTGCTAAATGACTGAATAATGGACTGAGTGTCTGCTAAATGACTGAATAATGGACTACCGTAGTGTCTGCTAAATGACTGAATAATGGACTACCGTAGTGTCTGCTAAATGACTGAATAATGGACTACCGTAGTGTCTGCTAAATGACTGAATAATGGACTACCGTAGTGTCTGCTAAATGACTGAATAATGAAGTGTCTGCTAAATGACTGAACAATGGACTACCGTAGTGTGACTAAATGACTGAATAATGGACTACCGTAGTGTCTGCTAAATGACTGAATAATGGACTACCGTAGTGTCTGCTAAATGACTGAATAATGGACTACCGTAGTGTCTGCTAAATGACTGAATAATGGACTACCGTAGTGTCTGCTAAATGACTGAATAATGGACTACCGTAGTGTCTGCTAAATGACTGAATAATGGACTACCGTAGTGTCTGCTAAATGACTGAATAATGGACTACCGTAGTGTCTGCTAAATGACTGAATAATGGACTACCGTAGTGTCTGCTAAATGACTGAATAATGGACTACCGTAGTGTCTGCTAAATGACTGAATAATGGACTACCGTAGTGTCTGCTAAATGACTGAATAATGGACTACCGTAGTGTCTGCTAAATGACTGAATAATGGACTACCGTAGTGTCTGCTAAATGACTGAATAATGGACTACCGTAGTGTCTGCTAAATGACTGAATAATGGACTACCGTAGTGTCTGCTAAATGACTGAATAATGGACTACCGTAGTGTCTGCTAAATGACTGAATAATGGACTACCGTAGTGTCTGCTAAATGACTGAATAATGGACTACCGTAGTGTCTGCTAAATGACTGAATAATGGACTACCGTAGTGTCTGCTAAATGACTGAATAATGGACTACCGTAGTGTCTGCTAAATGACTGAATAATGGACTACCGTAGTGTCTGCTAAATGACTGAATAATGGACTACCGTAGTGTCTGCTAAATGACTGAATAATGGACTACCGTAGTGTCTGCTAAATGACTGAATAATGGACTACCGTAGTGTCTGCTAAATGACTGAATAATGGACTACCGTAGTGTCTGCTAAATGACTGAATAATGGACTACCGTAGTGTCTGCTAAATGACTGAATAATGGACTACCGTAGTGTCTGCTAAATGACTGAATAATGGACTACCGTAGTGTCTGCTAAATGACTGAATAATGGACTACCGTAGTGTCTGCTAAATGACTGATAATGGACTACCGTAGTGTCTGCTAAATGACTGAATAATGGACTACCGTAGTGTCTGCTAAATGACTGAATAATGGACTACCGTAGTGTCTGCTAAATGACTGAATAATGGACTACCGTAGTGTCTGCTAAATGACTGAATAATGGACTACCGTAGTGTCTGCTAAATGACTGAATAATGGACTACCGTAGTGTCTGCTAAATGACTGAATAATGGACTACCGTAGTGTCTGCTAAATGACTGAATAATGGACTACCGTAGTGTCTGCTAAATGACTGAATAATGGACTACCGTAGTGTCTGCTAAATGACTGAATAATGGACTACCGTAGTGTCTGCTAAATGACTGAATAATGGACTACCGTAGTGTCTGCTAAATGACTGAATAATGGACTACCGTAGTGTCTGCTAAATGACTGAATAATGGACTACCGTAGTGTCTGCTAAATGACTGAATAATGGACTACCGTAGTGTCTGCTAAATGACTGAATAATGGACTACCGTAGTGTCTGCTAAATGACTGAATAATGGACTACCGTAGTGTCTGCTAAATGACTGAATAATGGACTACCGTAGTGTCTGCTAAATGACTGAATAATGGACTACCGTAGTGTCTGCTAAATGACTGAATAATGGACTACCGTAGTGTCTGCTAAATGACTGAATAATGGACTACCGTAGTGTCTGCTAAATGACTGAATAATGGACTACCGTAGTGTCTGCTAAATGACTGAATAATGGACTACCGTAGTGTCTGCTAAATGACTGAATAATGGACTACCGTAGTGTCTGCTAAATGACTGAATAATGGACTACCGTAGTGTCTGCTAAATGACTGAATAATGGACTACCGTAGTGTCTGCTAAATGACTGAATAATGGACTACCGTAGTGTCTGCTAAATGACTGAATAATGGACTACCGTAGTGTCTGCTAAATGACTGAATAACAGACTACCGTAGTGTCTGCTAAATGACTAATAAATAATGGACTACCGTAGTGTGCTAAATGACTGAATAATGGACTACCGTAGTGTCTGCTAAATGACTGAATAATGGACTACCGTAGTGTCTGCTAAATGACTGAATAATGGACTACCGTAGTGTCTGCTAAATGACTGAATAATGGACTACCGTAGTGTCTGCTAAATGACTGAATAATGGACTACCGTAGTGTCTGCTAAATGACTGAATAATGGACTAATGCTAAATGACTGAATAATGGACTACCGTAGTGTCTGCTAAATGACTGAATAATGGACTACCGTAGTGTCTGCTAAATGACTGAATAATGGACTACCGTAGTGTCTGCTAAATGACTGAATAATGGACTACCGTAGTGTGCTAAATGACTGAATAATGGACTACCGTAGTGTCTGCTAAATGACTGAATAATGGACTACCGTAGTGTCTGCTAAATGACTGAATAATGGACTACCGTAGTGTCTGCTAAATGACTGAATAATGGACTACCGTAGTGTCTGCTAAATGACTGAATAATGGACTACCGTAGTGTCTGCTAAATGACTGAATAATGGACTACCGTAGTGTCTGCTAAATGACTGAATAATGGACTACCGTAGTGTCTGCTAAATGACTGAATAATGGACTACCGTAGTGTCTGCTAAATGACTGAATAATGGACTACCGTAGTGTCTGCTAAATGACTGAATAATGGACTACCGTAGTGTCTGCTAAATGACTGAATAATGGACTACCGTAGTGTCTGCTAAATGACTGAATAATGGACTACCGTAGTGTCTGCTAAATGACTGAATAATGGACTACCGTAGTGTCTGCTAAATGACTGAATAATGGACTACCGTAGTGTCTGCTAAATGACTGAATAATGGACTACCGTAGTGTCTGCTAAATGACTGAATAATGGACTACCGTAGTGTCTGCTAAATGACTGAATAATGGACTACCGTAGTGTCTGCTAAATGACTGAATAATGGACTACCGTAGTGTCTGCTAAATGACTGAATAATAACTACCGTAGTGTCTGCTAAATGACTGAATAATGGACTACCGTAGTGTCTGCTAAATGACTGAATAATGGACTACCGTAGTGTCTGCTAAATGATGACTGAATAATGGACTACCGTAGTGTCTGCTAAATGACTGAATAATGGACTACCGTAGTGTCTGCTAAATGACTGAATAATGGACTACCGTAGTGTCTGCTAAATGACTGAATAATGGACTACCGTAGTGTCTGCTAAATGACTGAATAATGGACTACCGTAGTGTCTGCTAAATGACTGAATAATGGACTACCGTAGTGTCTGCTAAATGACTGAATAATGGACTACCGTAGTGTCTGCTAAATGACTGAATAATGGACTACCGTAGTGTCTGCTAAATGACTGAATAATGGACTACCGTAGTGTCTGCTAAATGACTGAATAATGGACTACCGTAGTGTCTGCTAAATGACTGAATAATGGACTACCGTAGTGTCTGCTAAATGACTGAATAATGGACTACCGTAGTGTCTGCTAAATGACTGAATAATGGACTACCGTAGTGTCTGCTAAATGACTGAATAATGGACTACCGTAGTGTCTGCTAAATGACTGAATAATGGACTACCGTAGTGTCTGCTAAATGACTGAATAATGGACTACCGTAGTGTCTGCTAAATGACTGAATAATGGACTACCGTAGTGTCTGCTAAATGACTGAATAATGGACTACCGTAGTGTCTGCTAAATGACTGAATAATGGACTACCGTAGTGTCTGCTAAATGACTGAATAATGGACTACGTAGTGTCTGCTAAATGACTGAATAATGGACTACCGTAGTGTCTAAATGACTGAATAATGGACTACCGTAGTGTCTGCTAAATGACTGAATAATGGACTACCGTAGTGTCTGCTAAATGACTGAATAATGGAATGACTGAATAATGGACTACCGTAGTGTCTGCTAAATGATTGAATAATGGACTACCGTAGTGTCTGCTAAATGACTGAATAATGGACTACCGTAGTGTCTGCTAAATGACTGAATAATGGACTACCGTAGTGTCTGCTAAATGACTGAATAATGGACTACCGTAGTGTCTGCTAAATGACTGAATAATGGACTACCGTAGTGTCTGCTAAATGACTGAATAATGGACTACCGTAGTGTGCTAAATGACTGAATAATGGACTACCGTAGTGTCTGCTAAATGACTGAATAATGGACTACCGTAGTGTCTGCTAAATGACTGAATAATGGACTACCGTAGTGTCTGCTAAATGACTGAATAATGGACTACCGTAGTGTCTGCTAAATGACTGAATAATGGACTACCGTAGTGTCTGCTAAATGACTGAATAATGGACTACCGTAGTGTCTGCTAAATGACTGAATAATGGACTACCGTAGTGTCTGCTAAATGACTGAATAATGGACTACCGTAGTGTCTGCTAAATGACTGAATAATGGACTACCGTAGTGTCTGCTAAATGACTGAATAATGGACTACCGTAGTGTCTGCTAAATGACTGAATAATGGACTACCGTAGTGTCTGCTAAATGACTGAATAATGGACTACCGTAGTGTCTGCTAAATGACTGAATAATGGACTACCGTAGTGTCTGCTAAAACTAATGACTGAATAATGGACTAATGTCTGCTAAATGACTGAATAATGGACTACCGTAGTGTCTGCTAAATGACTGAATAATGGACTACCGTAGTGTCTGCTAAATGACTGAATAATGGACTACCGTAGTGTCTGCTAAATGACTGAATAATGGACTACCGTAGTGTCTGCTAAATGACTGAATAATGGACTACCGTAGTGTCTGCTAAATGACTGAATAATGGACTACCGTAGTGTGCTAAATGACTGAATAATGGACTAAATGTCTGCTAAATGACTGAATAATGGACTACCGTAGTGTCTGCTAAATGACTGAATAATGGACTACCGTAGTGTCTGCTAAATGACTGAATAATGGACTACCGTAGTGTCTGCTAAATGACTGAATAATGGACTACTAAATGACTGAATAATGGACTAGTGTCTGCTAAATGACTGAATAATGGACTACCGTAGTGTCTGCTAAATGACTGAATAATGGACTACCGTAGTGTCTGCTAAATGACTGAATAAATGGACTACCGTAGTGTCTGCTAAATGACTGAATAATGGACTACCGTAGTGTCTGCTAAATGACTGAATAATGGACTACCGTAGTGTCTGCTAAATGACTGAATAATGGACTACCGTAGTGTCTGCTAAATGACTGAATAATGACTACTAGTGTCTGCTAAATGACTGTGACTCGTAGTGTCTAAATGACTGAATAATGGACTACCGTAGTGTCTGCTAAATGACTGAATAATGGACTACCGTAGTGTCTGCTAAATGACTGAATAATGGACTACCGTAGTGTCTGCTAAATGACTGAATAATGGACTACCGTAGTGTCTGCTAAATGACTGAATAATGGACTACCGTAGTGTCTGCTAAATGACTGAATAATGGACTACCGTAGTGTCTGCTAAATGACTGAATAATGGACTACCGTAGTGTCTGCTAAATGACTGAATAATGGACTACCGTAGTGTCTGCTAAATGACTGAATAATGGACTACCGTAGTGTCTGCTAAATGACTGAATAATGGACTACCGTAGTGTCTGCTAAATGACTGAATAATGGACTACCGTAGTGTCTGCTAAATGACTGTGACTACTGTAGTGCTAAATGACTGAATAATGGACTACCGTAGTGTCTGCTAAATGACTGAATAATGGACTACCGTAGTGTCTGCTAAATGACTGAATAATGGACTACCGTAGTGTCTGCTAAATGACTGAATAATGGACTACCGTAGTGTCTGCTAAATGACTGAATAATGGACTACCGTAGTGTCTGCTAAATGACTGAATAATGGACTACCGTAGTGTCTGCTAAAAATGGACTGAATAATGGACTACCGTAGTGTCTGCTAAATGACTGAATAATGGACTACTAAATGACTGAATAATGGTGTCTGCTAAATGACTGAATAATGGACTACCGTAGTGTCTGCTAAATGACTGAATAATGGACTACTGTAGTGTGCTAAATGATTGAATAATGGACTACCGTAGTGTCTGCTAAATGACTGAATAATGGGTTACCGTAGTGTCTGCTAAATGACTGAATAATGGACTATTGTAGTGTCTGTTAAATGACTGAATAATGGACTACCGTAGTGTCTGCTAAATGACTGAATAATGGACTACCGTAGTGTCTGCTAAATGACTGAATAATGGACTACCGTAGTGTCTGCTAAATGACTGAATAATGGACTACCGTAGTGTCTGCTAAATGACTGAATAATGGACTACCGTAGTGTCTGCTAAATGACTGAATAATGGACTACCGTAGTGTCTGCTAAATGACTGAATAATGGACTACCGTAGTGTCTAAATGCTAAATGACTAAATGACTGAATAATGGACTACCGTAGTGTCTGCTAAATGACTGAATAATGGACTACCGTAGTGTGCTAAATGACTGAATAATGGACTTCCATAGTGTGCTAAATGACTGAATAATGGACTACCGTAGTGTCTGCTAAATGATTGAATAATGGACTACCGTAGTGTCTGCTAAATGACTGAATAATGGACTACCGTAGTGTCTGCTAAATGACTGAATAATGGACTACCGTAGTGTCTGCTAAATGACTGAATAATGGACTACCGTAGTGTCTGCTAAATGACTGAATAATGGACTACCGTAGTGTCTGCTAAATGACTGAATAATGGACTACCGTAGTGTCTGCTAAATGACTGAATAATGGACTACCGTAGTGTCTGCTAAATGACTGAATAATGGACTACCGTAGTGTCTGCTAAATGACTGAATAATGGACTACCGTAGTGTCTGCTAAATGACTGAATAATGGACTACCGTAGTGTCTGCTAAATGACTGAATAATGGACTACCGTAGTGTCTGCTAAATGACTGAATAATGGACTACCGTAGTGTCTGCTAAATGACTGAATAATGGACTACCGTAGTGTCTGCTAAATGACTGAATAATGGACTACCGTAGTGTCTGCTAAATGACTGAATAATGGACTACCGTAGTGTCTGCTAAATGACTGAATAATGGACTACCGTAGTGTCTGCTAAATGACTGAATAATGGACTACCGTAGTGTGCTAAATGACTGAATAATGGACTACCGTAGTGTCTGCTAAATGACTGAATAATGGACTACCGTAGTGTCTGCTAAATGACTGAATAATGGACTACCGTAGTGTCTGCTAAATGACTGAATAATGGACTACCGTAGTGTCTGCTAAATGACTGAATAATGGACTACCGTAGTGTCTGCTAAATGACTAATGAATAATGGACTACCGTAGTGTGCTAAATGACTGAATAATGGACTACCGTAGTGTCTGCTAAATGACTGAATAATGGACTACCGTAGTGTCTGCTAAATGACTGAATAATGGACTACCGTAGTGTGTCTGCTAAATGACTGAATAATGGACTACCGTAGTGTCTGCTAAATGACTGAATAATGGACTACCGTAGTGTCTGCTAAATGACTGAATAATGGACTACCGTAGTGTCTGCTAAATGACTGAATAATGGACTACCGTAGTGTCTGCTAAATGACTGAATAATGGACTACCGTAGTGTCTGCTAAATGACTGAATAATGGACTACCGTAGTGTCTGCTAAATGACTGAATAATGGACTACCGTAGTGTCTGCTAAATGACTGAATAATGGACTACCGTAGTGTCTGCTAAATGACTGAATAATGGACTACCGTAGTGTCTGCTAAATGACTGAATAATGGACTACCGTAGTGTCTGCTAAATGACTGAATAATGGACTACCGTAGTGTCTAAATGACTGAATAATGGACTACCGTAGTGTCTGCTAAATGACTGAATAATAATGTAGTGTCTGCTAAATGACTGAATAATGGACTACCGTAGTGTGCTAAATGCTGAAATGACTGAATAATGGACTACCGTAGTGTCTGCTAAATGACTGAATAATGGACTACCGTAGTGTGCTAAATGACTGAATAATGGACTACCGTAGTGTCTGCTACTACACTAATAAATAATGGACTACCGTAGTGTGCTAAATGACTGAATAATGGACTACCGTAGTGTGCTAAATGACTGAATAATGGACTACCGTAGTGTCTGCTAAATGACTGAATAATGGACTACCGTAGTGTCTGCTAAATGACTGAATAATGGACTACCGTAGTGTCTGCTAAATGACTGAATAATGGACTACCGTAGTGTCTGCTAAATGACTGAATAATGGACTACCGTAATGTCTGCTAAATGACTGAATAATGGACTACCGTAGTGTCTGCTAAATGACTGAATAATGGACTACCGTAGTGTCTGCTAAATGACTGAATAATGGACTACCGTAGTGTCTGCTAAATGACTGAATAATGGACTACCGTAGTGTCTGCTAAATGACTGAATAATGGACTACCGTAGTGTCTGCTAAATGACTGAATAATGGACTACCGTAGTGTCTGCTAAATGACTGAATAATGGACTACCGTAGTGTCTGCTAAATGACTGAATAATGGACTACCGTAGTGTCTGCTAAATGACTGAATAATGGACTACCGTAGTGTCTGCTAAATGACTGAATAATGGACTACCGTAGTGTCTGCTAAATGACTGAATAATGGACTACCGTAGTGTCTGCTAAATGACTGAATAATGGACTACCGTAGTGTCTGCTAAATGACTGAATAATGGACTACCGTAGTGTGCTAAATGACTGAATAATGGACTACCGTAGTGTCTGCTAAATGACTGAATAATGGACTACCGTAGTGTCTGCTAAATGACTGAATAATGGACTACCGTAGTGTCTGCTAAATGACTGAATAATGGACTACCGTAGTGTCTGCTAAATGACTGAATAATGGACTGTAGTGTCTGCTAAATAAATGGACTAATAAATAATGGACTACCGTAGTGTGCTAAATGACTGAATAATGGACTACCGTAGTGTGCTAAATGACTGAATAATGGACTACCGTAGTGTCTGCTAAATGACTGAATAATGGACTACCGTAGTGTCTGCTAAATGACTGAATAATGGACTACCGTAGTGTCTGCTAAATGACTGAATAATGGACTACCGTAGTGTCTGCTAAATGACTGAATAATGGACTACCGTAGTGTCTGCTAAATGACTGAATAATGGACTACCGTAGTGTCTGCTAAATGACTGAATAATGGACTACCGTAGTGTCTGCTAAATGACTGAATAATGGACTACCGTAGTGTGTGCTAAATGACTGAATAATGGACTACCGTAGTGTCTGCTAAATGACTGAATAATGGACTACCGTAGTGTCTGCTAAATGACTGAATAATGGACTACCGTAGTGTCTGCTAAATGACTGAATAATGGACTACCGTAGTGTCTGCTAAATGACTGAATAATGGACTACCGTAGTGTGCTAAATGACTGAATAATGGACTGAGTGTCTGCTAAATGACTGAATAATGGACTACCGTAGTGTCTGCTAAATGACTGAATAATGGACTACCGTAGTGTCTGCTAAATGACTGAATAATGGACTACCGTAGTGTCTGCTAAATGACTGAATAATGGACTACCGTAGTGTCTGCTAAATGACTGAATAATGGACTACCGTAGTGTCTGCTAAATGACTGAATAATGGACTACCGTAGTGTCTGCTAAATGACTGAATAATGGACTACCGTAGTGTGCTAAATGACTGAATAATGGACTACCGTAGTGTCTGCTAAATGACTGAATAATGGACTACCGTAGTGTCTGCTAAATGACTGAATAATGGACTACCGTAGTGTCTGCTAAATGACTGAATAATGGACTACCGTAGTGTCTGCTAAATGACTGAATAATGGACTACCGTAGTGTCTGCTAAATGAC
Source organism: Oncorhynchus nerka (assembly GCF_034236695.1). Lineage (NCBI taxonomy): Eukaryota > Metazoa > Chordata > Actinopteri > Salmoniformes > Salmonidae > Oncorhynchus > Oncorhynchus nerka. Next base: position 38,921,385 of record NC_088424.1, read on the forward strand.
TGAATAATGGACTACCGTAGTGTCTGCTAAATGACTGAATAATGGACTACCGTAGTGTCTGCTAAATGACTGAATAATGGACTACCGTAGTGTCTGCTAAATGACTGAATAATGGACTACCGTAGTGTCTGCTAAATGACTGAATAATGGACTACCGTAGTGTCTGCTAAATGACTGAATAATGGACTACCGTAGTGTCTGCTAAATGACTGAATAATGGACTACCGTAGTGTCTGCTAAATGACTGAATAATGGACTACCGTAGTGTCTGCTAAATGACTGAATAATGGACTACCGTAGTGTCTGCTAAATGACTGAATAATGGACTACCGTAGTGTCTGCTAAATGACTGAATAATGGACTACCGTAGTGTCTGCTAAATGACTGAATAATGGACTACCGTAGTGTGCTAAATGACTGAATAATGGACTACCGTAGTGTCTGCTAAATGACTGAATAATGGACTACCGTAGTGTCTGCTAAATGACTGAATAATGGACTACCGTAGTGTCTGCTAAATGACTGAATAATGGACTACCGTAGTGTCTGCTAAATGACTGAATAATGGACTACCGTAGTGTCTGCTAAATGACTGAATAATGGACTACCGTAGTGTCTGCTAAATGACTGAATAATGGACTACCGTAGTGTCTGCTAAATGACTGAATAATGGACTACCGTAGTGTCTGCTAAATGACTGAATAATGGACTACGTAGTGTCTGCTAAATGACTGAATAATGGACTACCGTAGTGTCTGCTAAATGACTGAATAATGGACTACCGTAGTGTCTGCTAAATGACTGAATAATGGACTACCGTAGTGTCTGCTAAATGACTGAATAATGGACTACCGTAGTGTCTGCTAAATGACTGAATAATGGACTACCGTAGTGTCTGCTAAATGACTGAATAATGGACTACCGTAGTGTCTGCTAAATGACTGAATAATGGACTACCGTAGTGTCTGCTAAATGACTGAATAATGGACTACCGTAGTGTCTGCTAAATGACTGAATAATGGACTACTGTAGTGTCTGCTAAATGACTGAATAATGGACTACCGTAGTGTCTGCTAAATGACTGAATAATGGACTACCGTAGTGTCTGCTAAATGACTGAATAATGGACCGTAGTGTCTGCTAAATGACTAATAAATAATGGACTCTGTCTGCTAAATGACTGAATAATGGACTACCGTAGTGTCTGCTAAATGACTGAATAATGGACTACCGTAGTGTCTGCTAAATGACTGAATAATGGACTACCGTAGTGTCTGCTAAATGACTGAATAATGGACTACCGTAGTGTCTGCTAAATGACTGAATAATGGACTACCGTAGTGTCTGCTAAATGACTGAATAATGGACTACCGTAGTGTCTGCTAAATGACTGAATAATGGACTACCGTAGTGTGCTAAATGACTGAATAATGGACTACCGTAGTGTCTGCTAAATGACTGAATAATGGACTACCGTAGTGTCTGCTAAATGACTGAATAATGGACTACCGTAGTGTCTGCTAAATGACTGAATAATGGACTACCGTAGTGTCTGCTAAATGACTGAATAATGGACTACCGTAGTGTCTGCTAAATGACTGAATAATGGACTACCGTAGTGTCTGCTAAATGACTGAATAATGGACTACCGTAGTGTCTGCTAAATGACTGAATAATGGACTACCGTAGTGTCTGCTAAATGACTGAATAATGGACTACCGTAGTGTCTGCTAAATGACTGAATAATGGACTACCTGTAGTGTCTGCTAAATGACTGAATAATGGACTACCGTAGTGTCTGCTAAATGACTGAATAATGGACTACCGTAGTGTCTGCTAAATGACTGAATAATGGACTACCGTAGTGTCTGCTAAATGACTGAATAATGGACTACCGTAGTGTCTGCTAAATGACTGAATAATGGACTACCGTAGTGTCTGCTAAATGACTGAATAATGGACTACCGTAGTGTCTGCTAAATGACTGAATAATGGACTACCGTAGTGTCTGCTAAATGACTGAATAATGGACTACCGTAGTGTCTGCTAAATGACTGAATAATGGACTACCGTAGTGTGCTAAATGACTGAATAATGGACTACCGTAGTGTCTGCTAAATGACTGAATAATGGACTACCGTAGTGTCTGCTAAATGACTGAATAATGGACTACCGTAGTGTCTGCTAAATGACTGAATAATGGACTACCGTAGTGTCTGCTAAATGACTGAATAATGGACTACCGTAGTGTCTGCTAAATGACTGAATAATGGACTACCGTAGTGTCTGCTAAATGACTGAATAATGGACTACCGTAGTGTCTGCTAAATGACTGAATAATGGACTACCGTAGTGTCTGCTAAATGACTGAATAATGGACTACCGTAGTGTCTGCTAAATGACTGAATAATGGACTACCGTAGTGTCTGCTAAATGACTAATGAATAATGGACTACCGTAGTGTGCTAAATGACTGAATAATGGACTACCGTAGTGTCTGCTAAATGACTGAATAATGGACTACCGTAGTGTCTGCTAAATGACTGAATAATGGACTACCGTAGTGTCTGCTAAATGACTGAATAATGGACTACCGTAGTGTCTGCTAAATGACTGAATAATGGACTACCGTAGTGTCTGCTAAATGACTGAATAATGGACTACCGTAGTGTCTGCTAAATGACTGAATAATGGACTACCGTAGTGTCTGCTAAATGACTGAATAACAGACTACCGTAGTGTCTGCTAAATGACTAATAAATAATGGACTACCGTAGTGTGCTAAATGACTGAATAATGGACTACCATAGTGTGCTAAATGACTGAATAATGGACTACCGTAGTGTCTGCTAAATGACTGAATAATGGACTACCGTAGTGTCTGCTAAATGACTGAATAATGGACTACCGTAGTGTCTGCTAAATGACTGAATAATGGACTACCGTAGTGTCTGCTAAATGACTGAATAATGGACTACCGTAGTGTCTGCTAAATGACTGAATAATGGACTACCGTAGTGTCTGCTAAATGACTGAATAATGGACTACCGTAATGTCTGCTAAATGACTGAATAATGGACTACCGTAGTGTCTTCTAAATGAATGAATAATGGACTACCGTAGTGTCTGCTAAATGACTGAATAATGGACTACCGTAGTGTCTTCTAAATGAATGAATAATGGACTACCGTAGTGTCTGCTAAATGACTGAATAATGGACTACCGTAGTGTGCTAAATGACTGAATAATGGACTATCGTAGTGTCTGCTAAATGACTGAATAATGGACTACCGTATTGTCTGCTAAATGACTGAATAATGGACTACCGTAGTGTCTGCTAAATGACTGAATAATGGACTACCGTAGTGTCTGCTAAATGACTGAATAATGGACTACCGTAGTGTCTGCTAAATGACTGAATAATGGACTACCGTAGTGTCTGCTAAATGACTGAATAATGGACTACCGTAGTGTCTGCTAAATGACTGAATAATGGACTACCGTAGTGTCTGCTAAATGACTGAATAATGGACTACCGTAGTGTCTGCTAAATGACTGAATAATGGACTACCGTAGTGTCTGCTAAATGACTGAATAATGGACTACCGTAGTGTCTGCTAAATGACTGAATAATGGACTACCGTAGTGTCTGCTAAATGACTGAATAATGGACTACCGTAGTGTCTGCTAAATGACTGAATAATGGACTACCGTAGTGTCTGCTAAATGACTGAATAATGGACTACCGTAGTGTCTGCTAAATGACTGAATAATGGACTACCGTAGTGTCTGCTAAATGACTGAATAATGGACTACCGTAGTGTCTGCTAAATGACTGAATAATGGACTACCGTAGTGTCTGCTAAATGACTGAATAATGGACTACCGTAGTGTCTGCTAAATGACTGAATAATGGACTACCGTAGTGTCTGCTAAATGACTGAATAATGGACTACCGTAGTGTCTGCTAAATGACTGAATAATGGACTACCGTAGTGTCTGCTAAATGACTGAATAATGGACTACCGTAGTGTCTGCTAAATGACTGAATAATGGACTACCGTAGTGTCTGCTAAATGACTGAATAATGGACTACCGTAGTGTCTGCTAAATGACTGAATAATGGACTACTGTAGTGTCTGCTAAATGACTGAATAATGGACTACCGTAGTGTCTGCTAAATGACTGAATAATGGACTACCGTAGTGTCTGCTAAATGACTGAATAATGGACTACCGTAGTGTCTGCTAAATGACTGAATAATGGACTACCGTAGTGTCTGCTAAATGACTGAATAATGGACTACCGTAGTGTCTGCTAAATGACTGAATAATGGACTACCGTAGTGTCTGCTAAATGACTGAATAATGGACTACCGTAGTGTCTGCTAAATGACTGAATAATGGACTACCGTAGTGTCTGCTAAATGACTGAATAATGGACTACCGTAGTGTCTGCTAAATGACTGAATAATGGACTACCGTAGTGTCTGCTAAATGACTGAATAATGGACTACCGTAGTGTCTGCTAAATGACTGAATAATGGACTACCGTAGTGTGCTAAATGACTGAATAATCTGCTAAATGACTGAATAATGGACTACCGTAGTGTCTGCTAAATGACTGAATAATGGACTACCGTAGTGTCTGCTAAATGACTGAATAATGGACTACCGTAGTGTCTGCTAAATGACTGAATAATGGACTACCGTAGTGTCTGCTAAATGACTGAATAATGGACTACCGTAGTGTCTGCTAAATGACTGAATAATGGACTACCGTAGTGTCTGCTAAATGACTGAATAATGGACTACCGTAGTGTCTGCTAAATGACTGAATAATGGACTACCGTAGTGTCTGCTAAATGACTGAATAATGGACTACCGTAGTGTCTGCTAAATGACTGAATAATGGACTATTGTAGTGTCTGTTAAATGACTGAATAATGGACTACCGTAGTGTCTGCTAAATGACTGAATAATGGACTACCGTAGTGTCTGCTAAATGACTGAATAATGGACTACCGTAGTGTCTGCTAAATGACTGAATAATGGACTACCGTAGTGTCTGCTAAATGACTGAATAATGGACTACCGTAGTGTCTGCTAAATGACTGAATAATGGACTACCGTAGTGTCTGCTAAATGACTGAATAATGGACTACCGTAGTGTGCTAAATGACTGAATAATGGACTACCGTAGTGTCTGCTAAATGACTGAATAATGGACTACCGTAGTGTCTGCTAAATGACTGAATAATGGACTACCGTAGTGTCTGCTAAATGACTGAATAATGGACTACCGTAGTGTCTGCTAAATGACTGAATAATGGACTTAGTGTCTGCTAAATGACTGAATAATGGACTACCGTAGTGTCTGCTAAATGACTGAATAATGGACTACCGTAGTGTGCTAAATGACTGAATAATGGACTACTGTAGTGTCTGCTAAATGACTGAATAATGGACTACCGTAGTGTCTGCTAAATGACTGAATAATGGACTACCGTAGTGTCTGCTAAATGACTGAATAATGGACTACCGTAGTGTCTGCTAAATGACTGAATAATGGACTACCGTAGTGTCTGCTAAATGACTGAATAATGGACTACCGTAGTGTCTGCTAAATGACTGAATAATGGACTACCGTAGTGTCTGCTAAATGACTGAATAATGGACTACCGTAGTGTCTGCTAAATGACTGAATAATGGACTACCGTAGTGTCTGCTAAATGACTGAATAATGGACTACCGTAGTGTCTGCTAAATGACTGAATAATGGACTACCGTAGTGTCTGCTAAATGACTGAATAATGGACTACCGTAGTGTCTGCTAAATGACTGAATAATGGACTACCGTAGTGTCTGCTAAATGACTGAATAATGGACTACCGTAGTGTCTGCTAAATGACTGAATAATGGACTACCGTAGTGTCTGCTAAATGACTGAATAATGTAGTGTGCTAAATGACTGAATAATGGACTACCGTAGTGTCTGCTAAATGACTGAATAATGGACTACCGTAGTGTCTGCTAAATGACTGAATAATGGACTACCGTAGTGTCTGCTAAATGACTGAATAATGGACTACCGTATTGTCTGCTAAATGACTGAATAATGGACTACCGTAGTGTCTGCTAAATGACTGAATAATGGACTACCGTAGTGTCTGCTAAATGACTGAATAATGGACTACCGTAGTGTCTGCTAAATGACTGAATAATGGACTACCGTAGTGTCTGCTAAATGACTGAATAATGGACTACCGTAGTGTCTGCTAAATGACTGAATAATGGACTACCGTAGTGTGCTAAATGACTGAATAATGGACTACCGTAGTGTCTGTTAAATGACTAAATAATGGACTATTGTAGTGTGCTAAATGA